>NW_020653415.1:1061615-1075326 GCF_003589595.1 Hyposmocoma kahamanoa
GTGAGTGAGTGAGTGAGTGAGTGAGTGAGTGAGTGAGTGAGTGAGTGAGTGTGTGTGTGTGTGTGTGTGTGAATTGCGTGTGTAATGGAAAAAGAATGCGTCTTGAATGTGAAAAATGCTTCATTGGGCAGCATGAAGAATATTTTCTGTTTTTTAGATGAAATGCTAAAATATTACTTTCGTTGTATAAGAATCGTCCCAAAAAGTAACGGAACTTTTGGCTGAAAGAAGTTTTGCAGATAACTCTTCGGGGAATGACATTCACACGTCTACCGTATTGCAATGAAGAAAAGTATATACTGGGAGGGGCAGTGTGTTGTCGTAGTACGGTTTGGAGAACAAAGAGCTGGCGTACTGTGAGTACCTCACAATATTCATATAAAGCTCTTGTTGGAAAACGAAAAGGTTTGAACGTACATACCCTTAAAAGAGCGCGCTCCATGCTTAGGAAAGCATGTGATTTTTTTACATATTTTGTAGAAAGGTGTTGGTATTTAATTTTAACACAAGCAGCTGTACTGGTAGTGAAGTACTTGATATTACTTATAACTTACTTGGTATTGCTACAGTTATGTACAATCAATAAGTCTTGACAGTTAAGTATTCAATTCAGTTCTATATAGATTAGGATAACAACGATCATAGCATAAAGTTTGATGCGGTACGTGACTGAACGTCGTATTTATGGCTCTTTTTATTATATTTAAATTAAAATTTTTACTTTTATTGTGACTGGCAAACGTACGCTAAAAGCGCTTTTATCACTTAGTTATAAATGTAGTACGAATCATATGACACAAATTACATATATTTTATTAGATGAGAGAGCGAGTTATAAACTCTATTAAAAAGTTATCGATTATTTTTGTTCGTAGATTGTAAAACCTTGGAAAGGCTGTGCGAAGAAGATATGGAAGACTTGGAATTTAGAACGTATTTATTGCTTTTGCACATGCATGGATTATAAAAAAATTAGACTTGCGGTCTGGGTCGCAGTTCGATGAGCTAGTGGCGCGCGGGGGCCGTGCTAATAAACCTCTCCTGGAAAGTTGTGATTTTGCAGGTGCGGTCTTTTTACACAAAAGTGGCGAACTCATGGCAGAGACACAATAAATAAAATATGCTGGACAACCACACCAATTGCCTGGTCTCAAAATAGGGAATTCCCTGTGCGATGAGTACCAGAACAACGGAATTCACTCTGGGGCACTTCTCAGAACACCCAGTCCTGTACCACCTGGAGCTCCTTGTGTAAGAGTTCGTCCAGGAAAGTACTGCCACTTAACCTATTTCTGCCGCCAAGCAGTAATCTGAGCATTACTGCGTTCCGGTTTTGAAGGGTGATGCTGCTGGTGAAGTTATAGGCACACGGGACTTGTCAACTTATGTCTCACGGTGACATTTAAAGTTCTTAGTAGTACTGCAGCTGATATGGACCGGCATGTCGCTTACCACCAGGTGCACGACTTGTTCGCCCCGTCACTTGGTAATATAAAAAGGAAACTATTTTAGATAAGTCAATTTCCAAAATTGGTTCTACCGAAAGTCCGGGACCTCCGTTTCCAGCTCCTGTAATATAAGCTTTTAGGCCATCGTGATCGTCAGTTTTCAATCTACTTAAGAGGATAATCTTTAACTTTCTTTCTCCAGGGCATGGTTTATCAGTTTCCAGTTAAATTATATAGTTTCAAAATTATTCAGAGTTCTAGAACTCGTAAATGGAAACTGACAAAGGCTGACTAACTTTCCACTAAGCTTTCAAAGCAATAGTATAATTTTCTATAGATTTTGCTAAACCTTGACCCAATAATCAATTCCTTACATTAAATACTTCTATCTACACATCTAAAATATTATTAATATTATTTTCTTATGATAGCAAGTGACGGAATTAATAAGTCGTGCGCCTGGTGGTAAACGACACGCCTGTTCATAACGGTAGTAGTGCCACTCAGAGCATTCAATCGAAAAGATCCGAGGGGCACTGCGGACACCGTACCCTTTACTTTGAGACATAAGTTGACAAGTTGTGCCTGTAATTTTAAAGAACATTAATTTACGAAATGTTTTATGGATCACTTTTGTTGTTTAGGCTGCAAATGACGTAGTTTTGGCTGAGAATGAAGCAGTTGGTGTTAAGACGTATATAGCTTTGGTTGTGAATGATATACCTTTGACTGACGACGAAGTAGTTTTGCCAGTTAATGTCATAGTTTTTATTACAATTGACGTAGTTTTGGCTATGAATGACGTAGATTAGGCAAAGGATGTTGCAGTTTTAGCTAATAATAAACTTATAAGTTATTAATAAATAAGACGAATTCTTTCACAAGGCGCTCTAATGCTTAATATAGTAACATTTGTATATACTGCGTAGAGAACGAGCGTAGTGAACGAGCAGTAGCTTAAATGTGACGATTTCAAGTGTAAATTTATTTTACCTATGGAATAAATATTCTTTGACTTTGACTTTGACTGAACATTTGTAATTTAACAAAAAATACCGTAATTTCTATAATAAAGTAGGAGACGCCTCTCGATAACACATTCAACGAAATACGAATAACCTTATATATACAAACAATATTTAAATTGAAGTTACATCTACAATACAAGATAACTCATCCAATCACAGAACCAAATATAAATAAATTCATAAATCCATTGAAAAAACTATTCATTTTTAAAAGTTATTACGTTACGAGTATTTCCTGAATAAATTATACTTAATATCTGCCTCTCTGCCTTCCACGTTGCCATGTCCGTCAAAGTGCATGTGTTTGGTAGCATATAAGTATATTGTTAGGTATTTTCTACAACGACAACATAGATAAAATACTTATAAATCAATAAAAAAATAAAATTTTGTTGAAAAGATACCAGGCGTACGTGAGTTCGCAGGTGTTGATATCGGATATCGGGAGGGTCGTAACGTATTTGTTCCCGTCACTGTAAATAAAATACATGCATTTTTTACCAATCGTATTTTTGAGATATCAACGCGGATGTTTAGGTAAATGCTTGAATGAACGCTTATATAAATCTACTGGAGTGCGTATGAATTTCGTTTTGAAGTAAAAAGGAAATTTTTTTAATACAGTTGCTCAAAACGTGGTATTATTTTTCGTAGTACAAATCGTGCCGAAAGTTGAATTTTTCGCACTAGTGCTTTTTACTTTACCATTTTTAAAATTTACTGTTGTTTGAAGTCTTAAACATAGAACTAAAGAGGTTGTATATTTATTTAACATTTATGTGCTTTGTGCTTTGTGAGGTAAGTCGTCATTAAAACTTATATTTACTTACAAACATCTTATTTGTTTAAATTGCATAGGTGTTTTATAAAACAACGGGTTACATTTAAAAATACCAAAATATTTTCCATAAAGATGGCTGATTGAGTATTAACAATGACCGGAGGCGAGTATTACGCGAGACCGCTGTGCGCCGCGCCACTAAAATAGTAATTTTAATGTGGCTGAACACTGGCAACAGTTGCCATTGTACTCTGAATTTTTATCAGACAAAGAAATAAAATGAGTTTTTTCAAAATACTCATTTATTTCACTTTCAATGTGTTTTTTTCGCAAATGTATTAAAAAACGTCGTTTGATACACGTGTGGATTTGTTATTTTCACTTGTCTCGAGTCTTGACTTTCCGCACTTGTATCAAAAATATCTATGTTGTAACGTTAGTTAATTTACAGTCCTTTTTTTCTATAAAATAGCTTTTTTATGATACTAAGTAAAGGGACGAACAAGTTGTGCATTTGAAGGTAAGCGATAGGCCTATCAACGACAGTTGCAGTGCCACTCTTAGCTTTGAATCGCAAAGATCTGACAAAGAGTTAAATCGCAAAGAGAATAAGATGACAAGTCTCATATGCCGGTAATTTCACCAAAAGTTTCAGTTAGCTTATATATAGTCCCTCTGTTAGGCACAGGTTTCCTCTCACAAAGAGAGAACTTGGGCTGTTAGTTCCCACTTCTATACATACATTACATTTTCATAAATGTACTGTGACGCTAATGTAAGAATGATTTTTCTTATGCTTATCTCTCAAAGATACTAGAGAAGATCCGTGCACAGCTGTGAACGTACAAGGGGTTGATGATGATGAGGATCAAATACAGTGTCACACTTTTACCTATCTCATGTATTTCATTCGATTTATTTATTACATAAGTGAGTATGAATTCATCATTTATAATTTTAGTGGTATTTGATTGTAGCACGTGCTCATAAAGGCGAATGTGGCGTAGCGAAGGGTACGTATAGCAAATCTTTTTTTTTTATAAAGCACTATGTACAGCTGTTGACTACTGTAAGTATATTATAGAAACCTTTTGATTCAAATCTTCTCATAATAGTTATAACAAAATTTACAAAAGTCTACTCTCATCGTGTAAGGTCATTGGGTCTACGCCGTAGCCGTGCTACGTGCGTAGCATATCTATGACTGATGGATACAGTATGAGATATTGGTAAACATGTTTTATGAAAGCAGTAGATACCTTTTGAATACAAAATAGGGTATATAGAATGGCAACACTATTTTGTTGTTAGTTCAAAGATTTGATATTGTACTGATGTTGTTTATATGAAAGCAAACTAAATTCGGTTTGAGTTTTCACAAATACATGGAAACAAACAAAATTATGGTTTAAAGTATTTATGAGTACACGAAAACAAACAGAATTGACGTTTGAATCTCATGAGTACTCGAAAAATAAGACATTGAGGTTAGTGGTTTTGATAAATGCACGAAAACAAAAAAAGGTGTTTACGACAGTGGAGCGTATTATAGAAATAAGCATTTAATTCGAAGGCGCCATCAAATATTGTTGAAAGTATTTTATATTGAGACTGGTTGGTTATTATGTGACCAAACATTGTAAAGTAACAGAACTATAAAAAAAAAGAAGGCATTATGTGTCAAACAAATTACACGCGCAAATTACGCGTGCGGCACGATTGAGCTGTTCCGCCATCTTGGAGATTGAGGCGCGGGAGATGAGGCGGCGGCGGTTCGACAGAAACGCTATAAAATTTTGCTTCGAGTGTAGATTAATTACGGCGTTAGACGTATTAAAAATGTTTAATGTTGCCCCGGAGCCGTGGACGCCAAAGGCGAAACTCCTCGTTAAGGAGTTTTCAGTCCACTTCATTGAAGCTTCCGGTGACCTAACCTGAGGTGATTCCGTTAAATAATAAGTATAGCGATCTAAAGGGAAAACTTTGCCAGTCTACTGGGCACGACGCCCCTGGGCGCGGCCCTTGAATAAATGTTCTACCTTTAAACTTTCTTCTAATTAATTTAAATTATTGGTCCAATGCGGGGCAACTCCACAAATTTTTCAAGATTTTTGATAAACTGCTTTCTATGTGCAGGTTTCGTCATGGTGTTTTCCTTTGCCGTTAGCGAAGAGGTATTGTTACTAAACATTATACTGCCCTTTACATTTTTATTGATTTGATATTCAATTAATTTCTATATGAAATTACTCCACTAGTTTGTTATAATTATTAATACAAAGATTTGTATTCTTTGTATTTGGTTTTCCAACAACTTTTTTAGCCGTAGCGCCTTCCTGGCGTCTTGATTTCAAGACACGACAACAAGCACATAGAAAAATTCGTGAGGTCCGCTGGTTTGTTCCGTGGTTTAGTTGGTATAGCGTTTGCCACGGTATGCTAGAAGACGTCGGTTCGAATCCGGTCGGATTGAAGGATTTTTTCTGAGTGTTCGATCTTTCGCACATAGAAAAATTCGTTAGATCTGCTGGTTCGTTTCTTAGTTGGGAGAGCGTCGGCCTGGTATGCTGAAGACGCTGGTTCGAATCCAGCCGGATCCAATGAATGTTTCTCTGTGTTCGATCTTTGTATTAATTGACTACAAAACATATTTAGATGATATTTATAAAGTACAAATAAGGCTACTAAAATCTTTTGTGCCAATATCAGTTAAAAATAAATATAAAAATGTAGAAATATAGAAATGACTGTAACAACTTGTTTAGGTACTGTAAAATCTTAGATATACATAGTAAAATAAATGTATACATAATTTGTGATGAAGTAGATAAAATTGCCATGTTAAAACAAACGACAAAAATCGGTAAACTGCGTAACCTGAATTACCTACCAAGGTATATTCTTCCTCCATACAATAACAACTATGGAAAGCGTGTCTGGAGTTATATGTTACCATTACTGCTTAATAAATTGCCAAGTGACGTTTTTGATAAACTTATAGGTAAAACAAAAAATTGTAAAACGATTCTTAAGTCAATTCATTTATCAAATTGTGAAAGTTAATAGTTCGTAAGTGTAAGTTGCGTAAATTATTAGATACATATAAGTCTTGGTCAGTAATTATTTTGTTAGACGCCTGATAGCATGTGATAATATCGTGTTAGTAAAACGTCATGATAGTCAATAAACTTCTATTATAATTATTAAAGCGACATCTTTAGTCGCAGTTGGTAGCTGTCAAGGTACCTGGCTAAGTGTAGAAAAACTTTCATAGATTTCTCACAGATGGCGCTAAGGTAAAAAAGTCATCAAAATACCGAAAGCAAAGACCAAACAAGCATATAAAAAAATCCGTTGGGTCTGCTCCTGCTGGTTCGTTCCGTAGCTTAGTTTGAAGAGTGTCGGCTTTAAATGCTGAAAACGCTGGTTCGAATCAAGCCGGATCCAGTGTATTTTGCTCTATGTTTCAATCTTCGTATTAATAATTATAAAAAATATGAATTACGCTAAATTTGCTTAACAATAAAACTAATAAAATGTAAACAAACTGCTTATAGGTTGGTCGTAGATCTCGCTTCGCTGATCCGAGATAATGTTTACATCTCTATTTCGCAAAAATATCAATTACGTTGGTTATGATTAGGAGGGTAGTATAAATATACATCTGTAAGCATCCGATATCTCACTGAGCTACCACAGTTTTATAAAGTAAATAATAACTAAAGTAATCTATTATTACGCCTTCGCTTCAGCTAGGATTTCTATACAGTAGAGTGTTCAACAAGTCTGGCTGCAGTTCCACCTCTATAATAAAAAAAAATGAAAAAACCACAATGCCGCGAAAGATGTCCTTGACATTTTTTATTTCATAATTTTTATACAATAATTCCTTTGCAGCCGAAAATAAATCCAGAATGTTTAACTTTGTTGTGAACAGATTTTATACACGAACTATAATGATATACGTATATCAGCTACTTACCAGTATAAAGATGTTGGGATACAAATTTATCAAGGACTTATATCGCGCCATTGTTGTTTTAGCTTTTTTAAAATTCATGTTCGAATATAGAATACAAAGACTAAAGTATTAGAGCAATCAAAGATTTTTTTTATGGGTAATGTGTAAAACACTTAGAACACGGGAATTTGGGTTCATTATTGTTCTAAAAGAGTAGGACTAACTGTATCGAGCATCGATCATGAAAATAATATATAGCACTCACAAAAATAGTGACGTAATTTAAGAAATAACATTTTTGTGAAAATGATAAAATAAATTTGAAAAATAACACAAAAAATATCGTTTTTTTATATATTTTTTTATTATATCACGTAACGGAACGAGTAAGTCGTGTGCTTGGTGATAATATACACGCCTGCCCATAACAGTTGCAGTACCACTCAGAGTTTGCAAAGGTCTGAGGGGCACTGCTACTGCCACCTGTCACTCTTAGACATAAATTGAGAAGTCCCTTGTGCCTGTAATTTCATCAGCACCCTTTCCCTTCAAAACCGGAACGCAGTAATGGTCACATTATTGTTTAGCGGCAGAAATAGGTGAGGTGGGAGTACTTCCCTACTATATCAAATATCTATATCTATATCCAATAGTATAGGTACACAATTTTGTCATATTTCGTTATTATTTTTTTATATTTATTTTGTCAGTCGCAAAATATGCTTATCGAATTAAGGCCCTTCATTATTTCGGGAACAACATGTTGTGAACAATTCATATCCTTGGAAAAAAAGTCACACGTGACTATATGTCAAAAGTGCCTGTGTCACGAAGTACATGAAACAAATTCGGTAAATGTGGAGTTTTATAACAGTCCTATTTAAGCATAAAAAAGCTATTGACTAATATCGTTCGTAGAATCTTTAAACCTCCTTCCAGAAAAGTTGTCATATTGGAGATATGTCTTTATTAATATTTAAGGTGTATATTTTAGTTTCAATAATACTTTATTTTCATAATAGATATGTAAGGTACAATAAAAGCGTAAATACTAAAAAGTAAAACTAGTATTAAATTATATGAATAAAATTGGGTCCCCGCGTAAGGTGCCAAAGATACTGGCAGCGTTCCCCCTTTGTATGGCTGTGCTAATGCGTTGGGCAAGGTAGCTGACATACAATTTGCAGAAATTTTGTAAAAATTTTGTACCGTACCGGGACTCCACGTGCCAAGGGTTTCGACTCCAAAGGCTGTAAATAGGTAGTCGGACGTCCTGATACTTATTACTTTTTATTCTTTCCGCCAGCTAAGCTGCCGAGCCAGCCCTCTTGCTGGTGTGCTGAAGATGGGATGGGACACACGTGGCGTCGCACACCAGTGCCCGGCACATACTCCAAGGGATATTTCAAAAGTTTTTAATTTTCGCAATGCAAAAGTTTGTTTTCCTTGGCATCATATTTTGTTCTGCAATCGACACGGAATTTTCTGCCTGTAAGTGTACAAAAGGAGTCGAAAATTCTCAACATTATTGTAATGCATCACGTACTCAGTGAATCTGCAGTAAATCGTTGAAAACTCTCAATTTAGAACCTGCTCGGAAATAAAGAAAAGAAGCGAAGAAAATTGTCTTCAACTCGAAATAGCTTTCGGGAGGTGAGAAAATAAATCAAGTGGATTTGAAACTTGTTTAGAATAGTTCATTTTTAGATTTCAAAACGGTCAATACTAATGTACCATCTGACGTGAAAGACATAGTAAAGAGAAAGTTTGAAATCCTATACATTCCGAAACATATCGATGGTTAACGGTCTTAAAATGACCAAGTCTTGATGACTTACTAAGAAGGTACCTTAAAAAATAAAACAAAAGAGTATCTGGTGCGCAAGAACGATTCAGAGTTAAACAAACCACTACGTTAAACTGCAGGTGGTAAAAAAATAGTTATATAGCAAACATCTATAAACTTTCTAATAACTTCAGCTGCTTTTATTTAAAATTACTTCAAACTAACATTGCACCGGTATTTGTTGATAGTGGGTTTACTTTGTTTTAAAGAATTAAAGTTTACGCCAACTCTTCAGCACCAATACAGGACCTCGTCTCAAAATAGATTATTAGAAGACTCATTTTTGTGAGGTACAGAGTATGTTTTTAAGATTTCAGTTAAATATACGCAGGAGACGGCGCGCGGTTTACTCCGTATCATTGTTTAAATATACCACAATTTTACACTTGTTTTTTAACACTATTTGGAAGCAAGATATTGCTGATCTTGTACAGAAGTGCTAAATCATAGGTTCCCAACATTTATGGCTCCTCGCCCACTTAGATTTAGAAACTTATATCAGAAATTTGAACGCGCACCATCCCAAAAAATAATTGAAAACACGTACATATATTTTTTTATTCACTTAACACAAAACATCGGAAGAAAAAAAAATTGTGTAGTTTATATAGGTTTAATTTTTTTCTTTTGAAACGCGATAGCACGCCCTGAACAGCATCAACGTCCTTCAATTGCTTCCGAAGTTCCCTAGGGGGCGGTAGGTACTACTTTAGGAATCTATGTGTTAAGTCGACGATGACCGTATAATGACCGATGGATGTATTGCGTACAGATATCAAATACTTTATGATATCCTAATATCGATATTTGATTTCTCTGGAAGATTCTGTAACAATTCGTTGTCTATCCTATAAATTCTTGCTACTTGATTTTCATGATTGAGGCGGCTGTGGCCGTTAGATTGGTAATATCAAAATGTTTCTTTCTCCATTCTTATACCATGTTGCAGGCTTAAAAAAGTAGGCACACTTTATTGTGTTATTGCATTTTGTATGACAAACGTAACCGGGATTTTCCAAATTATTTTTCTACTATACTCCATGGTTATATAGACTACACAGGTCTGAATCACTTTACATATTATTATACTTTACACTTTACATATATTTTATATTATGTACATTTTGAACACGGGGCCTTAGGAGGACAGATATACAAACAGTATAGCAAACAATTTATCTTAAATAAAGCTATGGTAGCCTAGTCGAAGAACGGGCGTTTCTCGATTCCATCGATTTGTATCGATCCCAATAACAGCATGTACCATGATTATGTTTCTTTTACCAAACCAAGTGACGGGACAAATAAGCCATGCGTATGGTAGTAAGCGACACGCCGCCGTTCCATAGCAGTTGCAGTGTCACTCAGAGCTTTAAATCCCAAAGATCTAAGGGGCACTGCCACCGCGCCTGTTACCCTGAGACTTAAGTAGACAAGTCCCATGTACCTGTAATTTCACTAGCATCTATTGCTTGCTTGGCGGCAGAAATAGATAAAGTAGCAGTAGTTCTCTGGACGAACTCTTTTACAGGGAGCTCTACTGCTACTACATATTCCGAGTTGCGTTTGTAAATGTTGATATGAAATGATAACAATTTTCATTAATCTTTACATAAAATCAGAACATTTCACAGAACAAAAATCAAAATAGCTCTTACTATATTTTTGCGGAAATAGTCTACAGAGCAAGGGTACAGATGGCCGTTCGAACTGTAATGATTCTCTTTGTAACATTATCGATTCGTATAATTTATGAACAGGCTGCACTCTGTGGCGACATCTGTTACATTTTCTCTACGTAACGAGCTTACAGAGAGATGTTACTATTAGAACTCGATTCAAAATGGAAATTATAATAAAAAAAGGTTGTCACTTTTTTGTCATGTATTTGTTTTGTAAGTGTGATAATTAATAATTGAATTGAATTGAAGCCCTCGACCGTGTCAAAATATGTGATCATCAACGGTCGGAAAAAGGTGTTCCATACACTTTTAAATGGTAGTATAATAACTGTTAAGAATGTTTATTAGTTTTGATTTACAACTAATAATGATACATTTGTTAGGTGTGAAATGAGTACATTGCGCGATGGCGGATTGTGCCCTACATATAAATTATAACTAAATGTCGCATGACTACGTAAAATGCCGCATAAACACAATGTACGATATTGCATCGTACACGTACATTTTTACTATTTCAAATTCCGAGTTTCCTATAAATATTTTATACCTAACACTTTTTTGATATAATTTTATTTAATATAAACTTTTGTTTATAACAATTATTCAATAACATACATTAATTTTAAATAACAATCATAAACCTCAGTTTATATAACGAAATAGATTATTAAACTGAAATAACTTTGACTTAAAACATGTTCGGAAACGCAAACTCCTTTTTCATATACTAACCTAAACTACTAAAAGAGGGGCGCACATTACAAGGACAGGTAAATACTTCATAAAAATTATCTCATGTTTATATAAAATATGAATATTATTACAGATGAAAATTACATGAAATTAAGTTACCAAGTGAATTATAATTAATGAGCGTTATCGTCGGGGATAGTGTAACTACGCGTTACCAGCATTTGATTATGAGTTTCCATTTCGATAATTTATTGTCCGCATATATGTATGTCGTGTCTACCAAATTAGCGTGGTTTACGGAAATCTATTGTTATCAGTCCGTAGACAACATAAATTAATGCTTACTGTGCAAAAATGAATGTGCAATGTTTCTCCTGTAAAAATTTGGTTTGTGCAGATACGCGCCTTTTACCAATGCTACATAAGCGAATTTGCACTAGTCCCGACGTTATATCAATAATAATTAGTTAGGTAATTTAATTTTTATACAAATGTGATGCACCCTCATGACAATGGTAGGGGTGTTGCAGCGGATATATGTCGAGTACACTCATCGCGTACTTGGCTCCTGCGAAACAGTCCCGATGACCAAGGGAGAGCGCTTTTGCAAATCCCGCAGGCAGTGGATGTTTTTTCAAAACTTCTAGTTGTTATTTTTAAGAGAAAGACAGAATTTTTATGCCCGGCAGAGGAAATGATATCGATTTTTTTAAATTTTAACTTCTTAAAAGCTTCGAAGTTAAGTATTCCGCTTTGGTTATTCCTTTGAACTTAGTTTAATGTGGACTTAAATTTATAGCGTCGTGGCGAAGACTTCGTATAATGCGATTGTTGGTTAGCCTTAAGCAATTGGTTAATAAAGAGATATAAATATAAAAACTACCACTACGCGTTTATTATTGAATATATTGAAATTTTGATTATAACTTTTTTTAAGTGGTGGGGTATACGCGCTGTCTAGTACAGTGTTTTGGTAATAGGTGGCAAATTTTAGGCAAGCCGGTGGGAATAGAGTTATATGGACGCCGCGCCACTATTGTAGGTACAATACAATACAAATATCATTTAAAAATCGACAACAACTACATTTTTACTCAATGATGAACAAAATGGCGAATTTTTAATTCGCGCTGCTGATAGAGTTCTTTTGGAAAATAATAGTTTTTTATATATAATAAAAGTTCGGTGTTTTCGTTGATTATGGTTTTTGTGATTAAATTGTGAATGGGTGATTCACTACAATATTATACCATGTACCATATCTATTTTATGCAATACGCTGACATGAGTCATAACCAAATATGAACACTTTGTAGTACCCTCAAAGTACTTAAGATGGCTTTGAACCATTTTGTGAAAATAGTGAATAGTGATGTTACAATTTTTCCGATTGAGTTTTATACAGGGACCATCAGCACTTATTGTTAGGCAGGTACGGGTTGAGTCCTATTGGGAACGATTACACGAATTGTTTTGTGTCGAATAATAGTACTACATCCACCTGGGAAATAAATGTAGTGCTCTACATGGTGTCTTGTGTTATACCAAATAAACAAATATTTAAAAGACCAATAGGTCTTTGTCTGGATTTGACACGTCCGAGTAGCCCTTACAGGCATTTGTTCATTTAAACAATGGCACAAAGTCAAGACAATTGAGATACTGTAACTGTTATCTCCTATTCGACTTGTCTTATAACAATATTGTCCTTTTGCTACTGATAGATAATGATACAGACCGGAGATAGACAAACACCGACGTTAAATAACTTAGACGACGTCCAACTCTAAGTCTGTATTTTCTTTTTATGGCGTCAACTGACTGAACGAACAAGTCGTGCGGCTGGTAAGCGACATACTTGCCCATAACCGCTGCAGTGTCACTTAGAACTTTAATCGCAAAGATCTGAGGGGCAGTGACACTGCACCCGTCACTGAGACATAAAGGGACACATGGGACTTTTCAACTTATGTCTCAAGTCTCAGTTCGCAGTTTAAAGCTCTAAGCGCCACTGTAACTGTTATGAACAAGCGTGTCTCTTGTCGCCACCAGGTGCACGACTTGACCGTCACGTCACTTGCAATCATCAAAAACAAAAATTGTCCGAAAGTGACTCTTTGCCCCACACAGTCTGGAGTACGCGATTACCGAGATGGTCCATCTTATACGATATGATAACTATAAAAGAAACCTGATCGTACGAAAAGTGGAAGGCTAGCGTAAACGAGGACCACCGAGAATAACTTACTTCGACTTAATCAAAAGAAAA
>NW_020653415.1:1075336-1084978 GCF_003589595.1 Hyposmocoma kahamanoa
AATACTACAAGAGCTCAGCTCTTAAATATAGAGGGCACAGAACAATTTTGTTAAAGTCTATATATCTAGCTGTTCGAGTTTTTTGAAAGAAGACTATTGTATTTTTAATCTATTTTACTTTAATGTGAAGTTTCATATTATATTTTCCCACTCATTGGTTTACTGCAATTAAGAGTTTAGTACATTAAATTAATATTCGGGATTAGCGCGTTTGCATATAGCAGCCGATTTGTATTCATTCCGAATCGAGTCTAAACAAATCTAGAAAACTCCGAGAAAATACGTATATCGCTTGTGCACCCAGCATCGAGTATATAACCAGAAATAGAGACGAAATAAGGGTCATCAATCCTTGGCAACTCATCCATCTCAGGCAAATGGGCCTTATATCATTTTTAAATATCAACTCTCGTTTGCACTGAAATCACAAATTAGAAAGCTGAAATAGTGCAGCGCCAACAACTGACCTGTTTGTACGTCTCCGTATATTCCAAAAATATTCTGTAATAAAGATATTGTTTCTAACTATGGGAGGCTGTCTCATTCGGTTGTGTGGGAAAAACAGCAAAACATCTAATTACAAAACAAACGGAATCACATTCACAAAGCTCAAGTTAAACTGGTCGTTTTGAAGTGAAACAATTGACGACACATGTCAATTGTTTCGAATTCGGGCTGGCCAATCGGAGCGCAGTTGTCACCGTAATGATTTGGCAGAATAGTTTTCAAACAAATTAAATGACATTTCGTCTCTATTTCTGATTATATACTTGATAGCACCAAGAGATAAAATGATCCCTGTGACATTTCGGACCGTCAATTCTCGGATTTGCTACGAATCGAACGTAGTGCGCAAATTCTCTTCTAATCTAATCTACTTTTAAATTATTCGGACGTTTTTCTTTAAAACATGGACAGGTGGTTGGTACAAATTGAATATTTAGTTAAGATTACGCTGTGACATTTAATATTTGAATTTTCGAATGTTTTCCTTATCAACATGCAAGGTACAAATTGATATACAAACATCGGAACCGCACTTAATTAATCAATGTAAAGTTTACCTTAATAATTTAGACGTAAGGTTAATATTTGAAGCGGCACTTTAGAGGATTAAAGGGCTTCTCAATTATAATTGTATTCGGCGGTTCCCGTGACACTCTAATTACTCGGAGCTCGGACTTTATAAAACAGTATTTTGTATCACTGAAATTTCTTTACCGGTTAATAACGAACACTCTTCAAATTTAGAATATACATACACAGTTTTTTTGTGTACGTACACATGGGTACATCATCAACCCATTTATACGAGCCACTTCCGGGCACGTGTTTCCTTTCCGGCGAAGGTTTACGTCATAGTGCGCCAAGCGCTGGCCAAATGCGGGTTGGGAACTTGACATATTTTCCGGGGGTTGTGAACCTTTTCCATCACCGAAAAGATAATGGTAAATATCAAATTAAACTACGCACATAAATTCCGAGAAACCATTAGGCCGCCACGGCTATACATACATAGACATAAAACCTTCTAATTCCAAGCTTACCAGGATATAAGAACTCAATAGAACCTCTATTTCTTCAAGGAGCGTACAGTCCATAAAGCTCGAACAGGATATTACCGCAATAACTTGTCTTGTGTTAATATATTCACGGAATAACAAACTAGTGAAAGAGTGAAGTGGGTGTTACCATGTAGCAATTGTTATAATATTTCTATCAACGATTTGTATTGTAAAATTTAAACCCAATCAGAACTTTATGCATTTTTCTGACGCAGTTTCAAGCGAAAATGCTTTTTTGCACTATCGAGTTGCACAACCAAAAACATCCCTCATTCGCGCCATCGTCCCAAGGGTTAAGGCGAACATGTGCTTCGCTACGTAAACCAAAAATATATCTTGTGAACACCCCACTGTCTATCCATTTATAATCGAATACGTTTAAAACGTGCAAGACAATGCCATGTGAACGAAGGCTAAGGGTGCTGGTGAAATTACAGGCACGTGGGACTTGTCAATTTATGTCTCAGGATGACGGACGCAGTGGCAGTGCCCCTATGATCATTGTGATTTAAAGTTCTGAGTGGCACTGCAACTGTTATGGATAGACGCGTCACTCGCCACCAGGCGCACGACTTGTTCGCCTCGTCACTTGGTAATAATTTAAAAAACCTAGCTATGGCTCCACATGAACGCCTACTTCATTTCCAATAGTTTGTTTATTCTGTGGAAGTAGCTGAACGTATCGAACGTAACATTGTTGTTGCTATTACGCAATTGAGTTAAATTTATATCAACATTTCGCGATAAGCAAACAGAATGTAGCCACTAGGGCGCCATATATTTCTGGTTTTCATACCAATTTGCGTGTGGACATTCCAATTCTAATTGTCTCTGACCGCTTGTTCCATGTCCATGGCTAGGGGTGGACTTATGATAATAGTGAGATTCTGCGAATATCCGAGACTGTTTGTTTTTGACAAATTACACTTGAAATCGTCATACTGACACTGCTCTCTCGTCAGGCAGATTCTCCTGATAAAAACGAGCTAGAGACTGTAGGTGTTGCTCTTTGTAAATATACTTCACACTTGAACAGCTTTTAAATCTGTATAAAGCACAAGTTCGATCGTGCATGGAGTACCGCTGCCACCTTTGGGACGGCTCTGCCCAGTACCAGTTAGCTGCCTTGGACTCGGTGGAGCGAAAAGCAAAGAGACTTATTAACAACAATTCTCTTGTGGAGTCGAAGTTACAAAACGACCATCGCAGAAATAGTGCTTGTCGGTTTTCGGATCGGATACATTTCGGTGAGCGTGCGCAGGAACTTTTCAATCTAGTTCCACCTTCATCGTTACTCCTTCGGTCGACTAGAAGGTCCGGAACACTCCATCCTTATGTCGTTGATATACCATCATTTCGCTAGTGCGAAGCAAAGCTAGTGCTAGTGCAAAGCGCTTAGTAGACCTACTTTCTGATGCGTGCGGCAAAGGAATGAAATACCCTGCCGGCATCAGTGTTCCCCGTAACGTACAATTTGGGACAATTCAAGGCTAGAGTGAATAGGCATTTTTTAGGCAAATGCCATCCATACCATCGTCGCTTGACATCAGGTGAGATTGTGGAATAGAATAGAAGAAGAGCGTGTGTCTATTGTATATTAAAAAAATACATAAGAAAACATTTATCATTACAATATTTAATTCTAACATCTTAGGTCGAGCAAGTAAGAGCTAAACGTATTTTTGTCATCCAAGTACGCAGAAGCTGTGTAAAAAACCTTTGGTATATTTTTTTTTTCCACTATAGTTTTAAACGTCGTAAATGGCAAATTTCGAATATTAATCGGAATCTTATTATAGAAGCGTATGCATTGCCCCTTGAATTTTCAATGGAAATGAAATTTAAAATTCAATTTAAAGCTTGTTTAAAATAAATGGTTAATTGACAAAGTTTTTTTACAATCTTAACGAATATTATTTAAAGACGTCAAATCTTTGGATAATTGTGTAATTAACATAATTATAATTTTAATTTTTGGCGTAATCACTTTTTTTGTAATACATTTTGTAATTTTAAGACATTAAACGTAAGAATTGTGGATCTAATCACTTGTAAGTAACACCTGTATTTTACCAATTCATGCATATAATAAATGTTTCTGATTTCTGATGAATTTGACATTTTAGAAAACGACTGTCTAGAACAGCTTTTATTTTTATTCCTCGTCTTAATGTTATGTCTGTCACATACACAGGTATATATACATATACATATATTTGTCCTATTACTCCATTGCAACATTTTCTACGTTGCTCGAGAATCGTGGCCCAGCATAGAGAAAGCATAGCGTAGGTATTTTCGATTTTGTATGAGATAAATGTCTCTGTTATGTAGTAATTATTAAGTAATTTGTACCTGGGAATCGAACTCTAGACCTCTGCGTAGCAACCGAGTATAGGAACCGTTCGGCCACAGAGGCAGTAAAAACAAAAACTTTAGACAATTCTTGTCTAAGCAAACTTAAGTATCTAATTTCAATAACAAATCAAGTTACAGAAACTCCGGGAAGCACACCAAGCATTTGCGTATTCTATAAATTTCAACGGGAAGGACGCGGCGTTTCCTTTATGAATAGTTGATTAGGTATATCTTCAAAGATTTTACGGGTATAATGCGGCAACCGCCACCGAAACGACGAGAGTAAACACGTGGTACCGATTGGAAAGAACATCAAAACTCCTCCATCAGAAGGTCTCCCAGTATATTCTCTTTCAAAAAGAATATTCATGAGCATCTTTTAAATTGTTTGTCACAGTGATAACCATCATCATATTCTATTATTGTATGTACATGACGATGTTAGGTTGTATGTGTGAATATATTAGGTTCGTTTGTTACATATTAATATAAGTTATTATTAATTTATTAATTTAATTCAAATAATAATATTTATGTAATGTATAATTTATTAATATAATAATTTACCGGGTTCGTTATTTCGTTTTCCTTAAAGATTGGCTGGTAGAGAATACTTTAACATTAAGTCCGCCTTTTGTACCATTATGTCTTGTGGTCAATAAAGTTTAATAAATAAATTAATTAATTAATTTAAAAAAGGAGACAGGAGGCATATTTTGGATCGGAAGAATACACACGTTATATCGCTATATAATAAAACTTAAAAATCACTTTTACTTTCCCCTTTAATTAGGGTATAATGGTGCATAATTGGAGAGGTACAGGGTTAGGTAAAATATGAGCTGTCTTAATTAAAATAAGGATATAATAATCAGAGCATTTCTTTCTGAGGCTTGCAACAGCGGTAGCATTTTTATCGTAATAAGTTATGTTCTATGCGATAGGAATATATAAAATTGAAAAAGCAATACACGAGAGTTGAAATACCTGAAATTAGAAACGCGAAAGTAGAGAATACAGTGCATATTGCGAAAGTGCAATATCCTGTCGTTTGAAATGCCCGCGATCCAATGTCCGGCCTCTGTTTGCCCAGCCATTTTCATTGCCACTTTTCTTCCCTGTTATTAACAACTTACCTTAACGTAGTTTTATGATACGTGAGCTACTCAAACGATGCCAATATCGGTCGATGTAATGTAGTCATAAAGTCGTATAACGTATTCATGTCCCTCGCAATGTGATATAAAGTGCTAGGTTTTTTATTGTCGCGACGTTACAGCACGACTGAGCGGTTGTCATGACATTTATATACAAGAATGTCATGGTATTGTAACTGTTGCAGCGAGTTTTTTTTAAAAAGGAGGAGGTTCTCAATACGACGATATTTTTTTGTGTGTATATTACGCCATTACTCCGGCGGCATTTGTGAACCGATTTTGATGATTCTTTTTTGTTGGAAAGAGTTTTAGTCCCATTTAAATTTGAAGAAAATACTTCACTTCAAAGGGTGGCAAACTAGGGTTGGTATGTACATAGCAAAGTTTGAGGACGGTTCTTTTTTTTTATTAAAAAAGATTGCTGACCGACTATTTTCACAAGCATTTAAGAAAGACTTGGTTTATTTATATTATCGAATATCATATCATGGTTTTATTACTATGATATTAATATTTTTTGTGTAAACGCTCCACTATTTTGGTGGTATTATTGATACAAATATGGAACAAACATAAATAAAATTCCTTCAATCCGGCTGGATTGGAACCAGCATCTATTTGTTAAACCGGGGCTAATATTTTCACAATAAGATAGTTAAGTATTTTCACAAAAAAACGAATATCATGGTAATAAAAACATTGGCAAACAGAACATTATCAGACGAGACAAGCAAGTTTTCAAAAGTCTTTGATGTAACCTGTTTATTTTCACTTTTTTAAAAAAAAACATGATAAAAAAAGAGAGCACGCTCGTGTTTTTTCTATTTTTTTTTTCAGAAAAACTAAAACGCAATAATGAATTATGATACCAACTGTGACAAGCAAGCAAGCTGCCAAACAGTAATGTGAGCATTGGGACACATGGGACTTCGCGGCGCAGTGGCAGTGCACATAAGGTTTTAGCGATTTAAAGCTCTGAATGGCACTGCGACTGTTATTGATAGGCGTGTCACTTACCACCAGGCCCATAACTTGTCCGTCTCGCTACTTAGTATCATAAAAAAAAGAATATTTTCACACTCAACAACAACGAAGAGTTTGTTGCACTTCCCTCAATTCAATCAAATTATAAACTAAAAAGTGGTTGTGGAATTTCCCGTCCGTAGATATTTTAAACGTCTGTGAGTAATGCCCATTTATTTAAGCAATTTATGTATGAAGAACAATATTAACAAAAGAGGTAATGTAGTGCCAAATTAAATCTAAAAAAAATGTTTTTCAAGCAAACCAACGATTCGAGCTTTTTACAGTTAGCATGATCAGGATACACTGACTATGGAGGTAATTTTCCACCGGCGAGACGAGACGAGACTTAACAATGTCGCTGGCCTATTTCCGCTACAAATTGCCATGCGCGAGCCATTGCGTGAGCTTAAACATGGTCGCGCTGCTGTGGTTGTGAATAGTAAAGATTCAGTGTTGTTCCAGCGTAAGCGTAGCGTAGCTGCATATTTATGCAGCTAAAATAACATGCCAAGCAAACTATTATTATTAAATATGTTATCGGAAGAAGAATCAGATGAAGTCATTTTCTTTTTATATATCAAATTGTACGTATCCCACAATCTCGCGACGGATATTAACAGTCATCGCAAGCTCAGCGCTAGAAATTGTGTTTCCGTTGCAGAGTATACTCTGTGTAGGCAGTAATACGGTTCAATATTACATGAACAAATATTTCAATTCTCGTTAATTCGGACCATTTCCACCAAAGATGCGCTAGGAAAGAATTGAAATTTTGGCCACACAAATTTCAATCTTCGTCGTCTCGTCTAACATCGCCGGTGGAAAAGCACCATGGAAATACGTGTATGTGATTGAGATCCAAAAAATTGGTTTTATTTCCAATATGTAGCAATCGCAACAACCTAAGAAATTGATACTTAAGATTTAAATTCAACTCTATCCTCTTGCAATAAGAACGGCCTAAAGTTCCAAGATTGATATGCTCTGTAAATATCTCGATCAGATTGGGGATGTCCTTAAAAAAGGTCATGTTAAAAGTACGAGTGGATGATATGCAAATATTAACTATCACTCACAAGGGCCTCGATTTCTGGAATTGGACTAATCGAAATCACATCTGAAGGGCGAAATTCGTATTTTTGGAAACTCATGCCATTCGAATTCGTGACGAGTGGTTTCGCAGTAGTGTTTATTTTATTTATTGAACCCTTAAACAAACTTGAGTCTCAATACAATATGACATTCTCGTGCATAAAATATCTACAAAATATTGTAGTGGCTCCCTGGTGATACAGGCCGTACATATCGCACTGCTATTACGATAGTGTTGTAACTTAAAATATGCGAAATTTAATATTATATCATTACTGAACGTAAAATTTGAATATTGGAATATTGTAAGAAACAATCAAAAGATATCTACTTAACTCAAAGTGAGACACACTATGTGAGCTAGTTCTGGCCAAAATAATCCATATTCAAATATATGAAATAATTTTTTTCATTTTCATTCAATATATTTGAGAAATTGTTTGTGTCTATAATAAACTTTAACATATACATACATTTTAATGATTTCTTGCGGGAAGTGAATAACTCGTTTTTCATTGATTCTGAGAAAGGCCACTTTTTAAGTAATACACTATTGTATTAACAGTGCGAAATGTCTATTGCTATTTAGATAAGACCACTATTGAGGTACTCCCTTTCAAACAAAGAAAGAATCATCTAAATTGGTTCCCAAAAGTTGGAGTAGTCACGTACCAATACACGCAAAAAAAACAGTTGAATTGGGAAATCTTCCTTATTCTTTGCAGTTGGTGAAAAAGTAATGCAATATCGTATTATTTTACCGTGAAAGTAATATTACAGTGTGATATCACCATCACTCACATCACACGGACAAAAAATTAGATGTTTCATCTCTTCGCGTTTGTTTTGCTGCTTAGCAATATTGCTAACACACATCACCTCTAGCCAATTCGATATAAAATGATTACTAACGAAACATTGCTAGGCTACCAAAGAAAAAGAATTTTTTTGTCAATACTCTTTATTTAGGCTAGGTCTGCCCACGATCCTCTCGCGTAATTAGGATATAAATTAGTAAGTAGGTTATTAATTGGGTTATGTAGAAATAATACTTGCCTGGCCAATTATTACAAAGTTTGCAAAGTACCAATTGATACATTATGATTTATGAATAAAACAATTATGTTTTTGATGACACGGTTTATAGATCCGCAAGAATAGTTTCATTTTCAAAGCATTTATATCAAAAACACTTGTTTCTTAAAGCTAAGCCAATCTATCACGTTCTCTCACACTCCTGTTATATCTAATTCAGCCTTTGATGGCTTCGGTGGATCCATTCCCAATTCCATTTCCGCGCCGGAAACAGATCCTTCTCAGACTTGATGTAGAGTGTTTGTGGCTGTTTTGACACTGAGGTTGTAGTTACAAGACCCGAATTCCGAGTGCATTGCTAAGTTATGCGTCCGAAAATAGTTTGAAGTTACGCGGTAAGGTCCGTTGCCTGCCAAAAGCAACTGCGTTTTAGCAACTATTTTGGTATTTTAATTATAAGGCTTCGATATAAGTATGAAATGTTATTGGTAGCTGAATTACGTAATATCTCCACTATAGTACCAAATCGAAATAATAGACAGTGTTAGCTTGTACACTGGGAAGGCTTAGGCCTACGCGTCTTGTTTAATTTGGAACGCCTTATCGATGAATATTTATTGAATATCATGATGTCTAACTACCATGATTTTCATATAAACTGTCTCCGTGACCTATCGGTTACCATGCCGGACTGCCACGCAGGTGTCCCAGGTTCGACTCCCGGGCCAAGAGAAATATTTGTATGGCCTACATTTATTTCTCTCGTGATTTTGGGTGTAATTTGTGGTTGTCTATGTGTGTCCATGGCACCTGCAACACAGGGTTTCCCTAGTGCGGGGCTATGTTGTTATTATTATTATATAGTTTTGGCGAAAATCGATACATCCAATGAACTACGCCTATATAATTTTTAGGTCATTTTCTGTTTTTCATGTAAACAGCCTTATTTTATTCACTAATATTATGCTCCCCTTTTTCGGTGAAATAAAAATAAAGAAACAGAAAACAATAAAAAGTCAGATCATGGCTATAATGAGAGGAAAAAAGGCCCGAGGGTTCTATTTGGGGTATTATAGTCAAGTTAGCCTGCATGCAATCATACTATTTACATGCAAGTGTAATGAAAAATTATATGTTTCACGGGGCGGTAAAGGAATTACGAACCGCGTCTCCGAAAGACCTCAGTTTTCGACTTCGGGCTTCTAATAGAATCTCGTTCGTAATTCCTTATTTACCACTCTTTATACAATGTACTATTATGCAATCGTTGGATAATGGGGTTCTTAAAGTTGAGTACCATGTTTAAGTAATGGGTATCTATATAAATATATAAAATCTCATACTGTACAACACAACACAATACAGCACAGCACAGCACAGCACAGCACAGCACAGCACAGCACAGCACA
>NW_020653415.1:1084988-1135051 GCF_003589595.1 Hyposmocoma kahamanoa
AGCACAGCACAGCACAGCACAGCACAGCACAGCACAGCACAGCACAGTACAGTACAATACAATACAATACAATACAATACAATACAATACAATACAATACAATATTTTTCCTACGAGTAAATTTAAATGATGAAACACAACCAACATTTAACGTATATTTTGTTAAAAATCCACAAACTCAAATGAAAGGTAAACAAACCGTCGGCTAAATATGAAAACCTCATAATTCCATTTCTGGACGACATCCCTTTTCTACTCTTCAAGCGCAACATTTGGCAATGAAAGCTTAAAATATAATTTACAGACTTTTCAGTTATAAAAATAAAGATAAAATCGTAGATTGTTATATAATTATTTCTAGTCATTTTGATTTTTGTGCCTGTTCTAAAGTTCACATTAATGGAGATTCTAAAGTTCACATTAATGGAGATTCTAAAGTTCACATTAATGGAGGTTACGAGGTTTTCAAATTTCTCCGCCGAAACGCTACAAAACAAAAAAAGCAAAAAGAGCGCATTTGTTGAACTTGATTGAATGTGTAAGTTTATACATGATATACTTGTAGACTGCAGAGTTTTTTACGCGATGGTGTTACGTTTTGTTTTTTTCATTTATTATCCAAAACAAAATAATTTACAGTGGTTCTTAAATCTAACCTAAATACTGCAATCCATTTAACGTGCTTATACGTAGGTGGCATTACGTTGATGATATTTTCATACATTACATTTTCAACTTGAATACAAACATGTGTGGCATAATCGTCTATGTAACCTACAAATAGATGAGAGTTTTTCTCGGAACACATTAATCACTGCCTGTCGAGACAAGTTCTCATTTTCTTGGGGTCGTATTGTTTTCCACTTCGAGGTAATTATGTCGTTAAGATCGTAAGGGAGATGTGTGCAGAAAATACTGTGATTGAAAATCACGAGACAGTTAAATAAGTCGTGAACAAGTTTGGGTTTGATTTATAAGCATCATATATATCATAGGCATTAAACATTTTTTCATTTGTTGAAGGCAACAGATATAGAAGTAGTTCAGGTACTTATGTGTGTAATAGTTTATTGTACAAATATTTTTTTGTATTTATGACTTGTTTTAAAGTTTTTAATTTGCTAAAAACAACGCCTAACATTTTTATTTTATTTAGTTATTTATAGCAAAACTCAACATTTCTGCAAAACTCGCGGCAATTAAGCATCAACTCTTTTGCAATAACCTTGCAGTGCACCGGGTGATATTTTTTTATGATACGAAGTGACGGGATAGTGCCACACAGAGCTTTAAATCGCAAACATCTGAGGGACACTGAAAGTGCCCCCGTGAGACATAACAAAAAGTCCGATGTGCCAGTGTTTCATCAACGCCTTTATTTACCCTTCAAAACTGGAACATTTAAATGCGCAAAAAGACTGTCTCCATACTCAGCAGTCTGGGGACCAGTCTCAATTCCATCTTGATGAATAGGGTGGTAAGGGAGATAGATAGAAATCTCTCGAGATGCGATTGCCAATGCGCCTGAAATTACAGGCGATTATGAGCATTCGTCCTTTCTTGAAGAGGCACAAATATCAGCGTGTGCTTCAAATGGGCTCTGAGTAGCCTAGGTAGTGTATAAATCCGTATAGTATAATTATATGACATGAATTTATATTATATAACAACGATAACAAAAATAAAAGCCGTCGATAGAATTCTCTTGTTTCTGAATGAATAACAGTAATCATAAAGGTCGGAGGTTTTTTATTTTTAACCGACTTCAGAAAAGGAGGAGGTTCTCAATTCGACTGTATGTTCTTTTTTTTTGTATGTATGTTACGCGATAACTCCGGTATTTGTGAACCGATTTTCATGATTCTTTTTTTGTTGGAAAGGGGGTACTTCCATAGTGGTCCCATTTCATTTTGAAGAAAATCATCCACCTCGTAGGGTGGCTGTTCACGCATGAAGATTCATTTTTATAAATAGCGCCTAACTTTAATTTAGCAGCAATTAATTTAATAGTTGATTTTACTATTTCTCCAATTCAAGGCGTTTTTCTCTCAATATACTTTGAGCAGTGTCGTAGTGAGAACCTATTTTTATTATCTCCAGTGTCAAGTCCTGTATAGTGGTGAACTAGGGAATATTTCAATAAAACTTAGCAAATAGACGTAATTCCACGTACTTTTGAAATCGGTTTTTTAGTACTCTGTACTGATATTATTTATTAAAAAATAAATGCGCTAAAGTTAAATCTTCTGAATGTGATAGTGAAGTGAAGATCTATTGCAGAATATAGGAATTTAAATTACATGTAGAAAGAATGAGTTAATGTGAAATCACAAAAATGTGTCTATTTATAACGGAGTTATATCGACATCCCACAACCGCATTAGGACCAGCTGAAACCACTGATGACGACTGACAACATCTCGTATCCCGGCTTTCCAAGCCACTAGGTACAAACCCGATAATGTTGCGATATTTATCACTTATCGTATTTATTTGGTGGTTTTCCGTTTTTTATTCTGTAGAAAAAACTCTGATTTTTGCAGATATGTTGTTTGATATAGAGACTTTTTGCTTTGGATATAAGGCGCCATGTCGAAACTGCTTTGGACGTATTAAACGTATTTTTTATTTCACATCTCCACGTTCAATCTTGGTTGTGTACTGTATTTGCAACGCGTACTGACCTATTTCGGCCCCATAATGCGAAAATAATATTGTTGCCCAAGAAAACGTGTTTTTTGGGTAACATTAGGGGAAGTAGAGTACGTGGTTGATCAAAAATAAGATATCATAAACAATTGAATGAAACCGCACCACCACCAAAGACAGATGATCTATTGCAAGGGAAGGGACAACGTTTTTTAGTAACTAATAGGGAATCCAATCCCGCAAAGGCGGGATCCGAATGCAGGACCGCACTAATTTTGCGGGACTATATTTGAGGTATCTACGGGATTGAAAAAAGTTTTGTTCCAAGAAAATTGTCCATTTTCTTCTAATTTATTTTTTTCAGCCGCGTAGTCCCGTCGTCATTAAGGCTGCTAACAGATTGACTCTTGCAGTTCATCGTAATCAACGTCATGCAGCCGAAACTATGACTGTATGAAGTTGATAATGACTCATGCATTGACTGCATGCAGTCGATCTCAGCTGCATGAAGTCGGTTTCGACTGCATGCAGTTAACGTTCCGAATCCGAGAAATGACGGTCCGAAATGTCACAGGGATCATGTTATCTCTCTAGGTATACAAGCGATATTCGTATTTTGTCGGCTTTGAATCGGACTTGGTGCATAAGCGACATTCAAAGTGGGTCCGAGTTTTCTAAATTTGAATAGTTTCAAAATCAGTGCTGGGAACGCATCGCGTTTTCTAGCAAATTCTGAGTTAGTGACCCTTTTCTTACCACGGTTGGCATGGTTGGCACCACACAAAGTATCTTTATACTTAGTGTCTTTGTTTGTGATTTTGTTTTGTGTCTTAAGTGTGAATGATTTTGTTTCCGTTAGGTTTATTTTTTCGTATATGGTGCCATTTGTAATTGTGATAAAAAGAAGATGGTTTCTTCTTGCAGAGGTGAGGTAGGTTTTTGGAGAGCATTTAAATGAGACACATGTTTACTTGTCAACGTGT
This sequence comes from Hyposmocoma kahamanoa, assembly GCF_003589595.1. NCBI lineage: Eukaryota > Metazoa > Arthropoda > Insecta > Lepidoptera > Cosmopterigidae > Hyposmocoma > Hyposmocoma kahamanoa. The sequence goes on from NW_020653415.1 coordinate 1,088,621, forward strand.
CGATCTATGTTGATTAGAAACAAAGGTTACAATGTATGTTTTATTATTGTGTACCATATATAGAAATCTCTTAGTCTAATTAAAAGGTAGGTATCACTACATCACAGTAATAATCAAATAAATGTATTTTCTTTCTTTCCATTTTTAACCGTCGTAAAAAAAGGAGGAGGTTATACGTTCGGTTGTATGTTTTATGTATATGTTTCCAGATATCTCTGTCAATTGTGGACCGATTTTGAAAATCCTTTTTTTTGTTTGAAAAGGTGCACTCTCATGCTGGTCCCATTGTTACCAAGTCATAATCTGATGACGGGACCCCATAAAAATCGAAGGAAATCCTCAAATTTTATAGGTATGTCCGCGTATTTAGCAATTTGTACATCAATTGTGTGCCAATTTTGAAAATTCCTTTTTTTTGTTTTGAAGTGGTCCTTGATGTTATTTCGTGTTAATTTCGGCTATCACAAATTACTAACTATGTTCTACAAATTAAAGTCGAATTTTCACTTGACACAATTCATACAATCAACAAATCACCGTACCGTCACCATGACAACCAGATAAGAAAATACAACATGTACGAAGGAGTCCGTAACAGTCCCATTGTCATCAAGAAGTCAAAATCTGATGAGGGATCCAATGGAAATTGAAAAAAGTCGATAAGCAAACTTCGGGTCGGTGTTTTTTTCAATGAAAAAGTTACAATTCTCAAATATGAAATTGGTGTAATCCCCATCAACTGTAGCACAGTAGGCGTCGAGTATTACGTCTTTGAGCACAAGTTTCACGGTTATTGTTATTGGAGGTTTTCTGTTTTTAATTAAAATACCTCTACACAATACCGAGATGTTATAAATTATCAACTAAGTTACTTATTACTATTATATTATACTATATTGTTATTATAAATTATTATAAGTTACCAACTAAGTAAAATCTCAGCCCGTTCCATCGTTTTATAAAGTAATTATAATTATAAAGTATCTTGTAACTATATAATGAAAACGAATGAATGAAAATGGAGAATGAGTAACTAGTTACATTATCAGAAAAATTAGCGAACCACCTGACTCGAAGTTGGGTATTTTAGGGCGTTACCACACATATTAATGGGAATCGCCTTGAGCTGAGCAGAGAGAGTTTATGTCAATGCAATAAGAGTAGACGTAGTAGAAGAGCCCACAGGTAACATACAACCTCTTTTAACTACATTATATAAATTACGTATTATACCAAGGATGCGTATTATGTTCTTCTATTCCGTTCTATTTTATAAAAGCCGGATTTCGAACTTTGAATTAATCATGACTTTGTACACGAACGGACAGAAAAAATCGTCCACGATATCACCAAGATCCCTAGCTTCTATTTACCGCCTAAATCACAAAGGGACCAAACACCTAAATCTCCTCGTACTCCATATATTCACTACAGACCTTATTTTGACGTGTGATCCGGCCCATTGGGAAATCAAGGCAAAAATAATATTTTTCCCTATAATACTGTCACAGTAAAGTCAGCAAGTTACGGGGTTCGTATGACACCTGTCGTAGCTTGATATTGTGTCACGATAGCAGAATGATTTGGGGTCGGTAGTTTTTAGTAAATGAAGGAACGTTTTCAGATAAATATAGAAAGAATGAACAACGTTTGCTGTATAAAAATAACGTTAGACATTAAGACGGTACAATCATAGACTTGTCAATATCAAATCGCAGTCTTTTGAAAGCCTTTTAAACAAGAGCACGTTTAGCAGAGTACAAGAAAAAAACTCCAAAATAGTGCAATATTCTTATAAAAGATAAATAAAAAAAATAAGTCTTGTAAAAGAACATTGCATTATTTTGGGTATTTTCTAGTAGACCTTCAAATTAACGCTTGAAATACAATAATTTTAGCAACATTTGTAACAATGGTTTCGAAGTTTACCGCTAGATGGCATTGGCATAGAAAACACTTTCTGAATCGCGATGTTAAGATTTTCCCTAACGTAACAAACATGACTAGTGTTTTGTAACAATAGTTCCGATGTTCACCACTAGGTGGCATTGGGATAGAAAACGCTATTTTTCAATCGCGATAATAAGATTTTCCCTAATGTAATGGGCCTGTCACTAATATTTTGTTTGAAATTGATTTGACTTGTCTAAGTTATCATTGATACATTCAACGATTGCACTTCTACGGTTATCCTCATGACTAAGGAAGCGTCTCGAACTTGCGCCCATATTTCGGGACAAGCTACGAGAAGACCTCTGAGTGAGTACACTTTTGTGAGAATCGCACCCACCTGGACTTGTCACGGACTCTGCGCCGAGCTTGTATCCAACGGGACGAATCCCTTTTATTGGACACACTTATATTGTAAGCTTCTGTGCAATAAATCAAGTCATCTTCACCGAATTCTGTCGTTTGATTCCTGGACATAGTAAGAGGGCACCAGCTAGTTGAACAAACCCTCTACACCCTCTCTTACTACACGCTTCAATAATTTTTAGTTTTCTAAAGGAAAAGTAATAGACAACAGTCATAAATTATTGTCTGAAGTCTGGTACAAGAAGAAGGTTGAGTATTACTATAGTGAAGCTTATATACTAATTGAAATAATAATAAACGTCATTGACTTACAAATAAATGGACGACGGGTCTAATACAAAAACCACGAAAAAAATGTCCCAAGTCAACCTATTCGAAATTATAATTGTAATGTCATCGCAGTATCGCGCTGTCAGTCGAACAAATGAAGACTAAAGCGGAGTTTGGCGCTCTGTATACGATTTTAGCGCCTTACAAGTGCGGACACTTTTTAGCGCGGACCCGACGTCCATATAATTGTAAGTCAATGATAAACGTGCTTAAAGTTGCAATTCTACAATTTATAGTAGTAGTACAGCTCCTAGTGAATGAGTTCTTCCAGTGAATTACTGCCACCCTACCTATTTCTGCCGCCAAGCAGTAATGTATCCGGTTATAAATCCGGTTTTGAAGGGTGCTGGTGAAATTACAGGCACTTGTCCACTTATGTCTTAGGGTGACAGGTGATTTAAAGTTCTGAATGGCACTGCAACTGCTGTGGACAGGCGTGTCGCTCAACATCAGGTACACGATTTATTCGGCATGTTGTGTTATGTTACGCAACGCAGCATCCTTAACTCGGGCGTGTCAAGTCAACGATGCTGCAGCTGCGCTTCTAAATATCGTATTGAAATTAGTAGTGGCGCCACTGCAGCGTTTCTATAAGCGTCAAATTTGAAGGTTAGGTCTAATTTTAAACTATAAAAAATAGCCGACTGTCATTATTTTTCACTAATTGGTTTTTATTTAAAAAAATATTTTAAATCATTCTTTAGTAAAATCAATTACACTGGTCATTCCCTTGTTGTAAAAAGGGAGAGCGGGACTCGGTAGGGAAAAATCCTATTGTTTGCTGGATTCGAACCAGTGTCTGTTGCCTCAACGTGGCTACCGTGCTTACCAAGTGAGCTACGGATGGAGTCTGTACACCTTGTAGTCTGTATGTGTGTATGTATCTCAGTTTTGTCATCCTTGACTTGTCTGAGAGCCCTGTTGGCGTCCTTGTAGAGTTTTATCGTTTCTTGCGTATTAGGAGCGGTTTCGGGTCCACACAATTTTATGTTTCTCGAGACAAAACGCACTCATGAAAATTTTACATTTCTCGCTTCGGGAGTTATGTAGGAAGTGATGGCGGAACGAACCAACAGTGCAACGAAGAGCAGTGCAAGAAAAAGGACACCGAAAATGAATCGAAATTTTAAAATTAAGTGGCCAGGAACTAGTGAAGTGGGTGATAAAATGGTGAGAAGACGATTCAGGATGTCAGCATCATCACAACCTTACGAATTTCTCCAAGTGCTTCTTGCGGATCTTTGTATAGGGGTTTAAACGGCTATTTTATTATTATTATATTATTATGTGCCGTAGATTATATGTATATCGCACTAAACGTTAAAGTCAAAGTGAAAGTCAAATAATATTCATGTCATAGGTAAGCAAAATTACACTGGAAATCGTCGTACTGATTTAACTGTACTGCTCATTCGAAAGGCAGTTTTCCCCGAGAAGAATGAGAACGAAACTCTAGGGGTTGTTCCTCGTAAATATACATTTCAATGCGTTTATCATAACAATATTTAATTTAAACATCTTAGGTCGAGACTACCTGAAAGGGCTAAACGGGTCACTACCACAGATTTTTGTCATCCAAGCACGCAGATTATATATTCACTTTTTAACCTACTTAAAAAAAGGAGGAGGTTTTCCATTCGACTGTATGTTTTTTTTTTTTGTATGTATGTTACGCGATGACTTCGGTATTTGTGAACCGATTGTCATGATTCTTTTTTTGTAGGAAAGGAGATACTTCCATAGTGATCACATTTCATTTTGAAGAAAATCATCCACCTCCAAGAGTGGCTGTTCACGCATGAAGATTCATTTTTATAAATAGCGCCTAAACTTTAATTCAGGAGCAATTATTTCAATGGTTGATTTTGCTATTTCTCTAATTCAAGGCGTTATTCTATCAATATACTTTGAGTAGTGAGAACCGATTTTTATTATCTCTATAGTGTCAAGTCCTATATAGTGGCGATCGAGGGGATATTTCAATAAAACTTAGCAAAGAGACGTAATTCCACGTACTTTTGAGGTCGGTTTTTTAGTACTCTGTATTGAGATTATAGTATAGTTGTTTCACTATGGTTTTAAATGTCGTAAATGGCAAATTTTGAATATCATCGGAATCTTATTATAGCCTCTTAAATGAATTTGAGACTATATTATGAAGACGACTGTCAAGAACAGCTAGTTTTATTCCTCGTATTAATGTTATGTGTCTCACTGCTGAGCAAAGGCCTCTCCTCTCGACTTCCACTGTTTAAACAGTCGTCTCATCATCTCCTTCTTGTTCTGCCTTGTCGTCACTGGTCGTTCTCCGGCACTCACCAAGTGGCTGCTGTGAGTGCATGCGACAGACGTGTCCAGCCCAGTCCCATTTCAGCCTGGCAATCCTTTTCCCAGCATCGATATGATATGATTTTATTTAAAAAATTAATCAATTTCTTAACATAAATAACATTTCCATAAATGTACTGTGACGTTATTGTAAGAATGTTTGAACGTCTGAAAGTTTTTTCTGTTAAATATAACTCTGTGCAACAAAACATAAGCGTAAATACTAAGGATAGGCAATTTGAGGCGGCGTGCTCGGATTCACTCGGGATTCCTTAGAACGGGCCGATACGGGTATTTTAGTTCGAGATTCGTATAATTTCGCGTATTAATCTTCGACTTAGGCACAATAGCACTATCCTATTCCACTTTAAACTAAATTTCACAAAATAATTGAAAGTCAAAATAAAAACGACACTTTTCCCTCCAAAAGGTCCAGAGCGAATCCCAATCCATTTGAAACAAAAAGTAAACAAACAAGTCACTGACCCGACCATAGACGTTTTAGTGATGGCCAATTATACTGCCAACTATAAATCAATTGATTTGTTGAACGAATTGATTTGTTTGATTGAGTTATACCAGCGGTTTTCATTACATAACATATACAAGCATATTTCAAATTTCCGAAATCTTAATTTTAAATCCTCCTTCAAATTCATACACTTAGACACTAGTTCGATTGCGATTGAAAGTTTCGATTTGCTAATCGATTACAAAAACTTTACTTGAATTAACTGAATTTTTTTTCGTACAGCACTATGCAACCATAGACTATTCCTACAACTTTAATTAAAAAATAACCTCACTTTTTGACTACTATTTTTGAAATACGATTTTACGATGTTATTCGAATAAATATAGTTGGAAACAGTGACGAGATATCAAGTCAAAATCTTCGGAATATACGCGAAAGTGTCGCTTATTCGATTTATTGAGTGACTGCTTTAGAAATTCAACCAAAAAGTTCTGTTTACATTCCGTTTAAAATGGATTAGAACAGACTATAGTAAATATACATTTTGATCATGTTGAAGAAACAGCACTTACAAATAAATTGTTACCAAGATCACTATTTCTATACCTACAAAGTCAATCATGTTTAAGCATTATAAAAGCTTCGCTACAGAAGTAAGCTCGAAGTTGTTCAGAACCTGCAGATGGTGCTTTTGCATAATAAAGATAGAACTATTTCCCGACTCCGTCTTAAGACGTGGTAAGACAAATAAAGCAAACAATGTTTTCTCTTTAAAATTTTTAATAGCGATAGTTTTAAAAGAACTATCCAGTTTAGAGCGCTTAAAAAGTATGTGAAAAAATTTAAGTTCGTAATTTTTCATAAATTACTTATTATTAAGCCGAGGTAATCTAATGGTTTGACCTACCGGCTCTCAAGCAGATGGTCGTTGTTTCGAATCCGGGCTTGCACCTCGTGAGTTTTTCGAAATTTATATGCGAAACTTGTCTTGAGCTTTCGGTGAAGGAAAACATCGTAAAGATCACACATCTGCAAATTTAATGAGATATGTGAAGTTTTAAGTCCGCATCGGCCTGGAATAGGAGGTCTGTGCTCAGCAGTGGGAATATTATTAATTATCATAGCAAAACTATAGGTATTTTTTTTCGTTTTTATCAATCCTATCACTCACCGTGAATTTTAATTTTTAAAGGAAAATAACTAGTTATTAATAACAACGTCTAAGTTTCTAAGATAGTGGTGGTGGTGCGAACAAATTCGGTTCTGGTACTCACCGGCCGCTGCAGCGGCACGCTTGCTTTGCTCACTCTGCTCGTGCTGTTTTTTGACATTCTATCTGTTTAGTCAGTTAGACATTTGAAATATGGAAAGGTGCAGAAAGCAAAGACGTGCGCCTGAGTTTAATGAATTTTCTCGACTGCTGTTAAGTTGGTGCAGGCAGCAGCCGTGCACCGCTTACGTCTAACTTCATACTAATTACACTATCCCAACTTATTTAACGAGTTGCGCATATTTCAGGTACTGGTAAATAAATAGCAAAAATTATCTGAACTGACAATGTTTAAAATTGTTGTTATACAAAAAGAGCTTCTATATAAAATGTGAATATTATAACAATCGAGAATTATGTGAATTTAAATTATGGAAAGTGTATTTAGTCCAAGTGGAAATTATATTAAAAATGTGTTTTATATTATTTAAAATGATTTTATTTGATTTTTACACAAGTGAAGCGCACCCCTTTAGAGCTACAGGGGTGTCACAAAAGTTTACAATAGCCTAATTAACCCATTTGGTTTATAAATTTTCCTGCTCATCAGTTCGCTACTGCAATAAAAAAATTACCTTATTTCTTTAAATACAAGGCATACATCTCAAAAGGTTCAGTGAAGGTTACGCAATAAAATTGTTTATTTGAAAACAAGTTACGATACTCCGATATAAGTCGGTATCAAAACATCGTTACCGTAGTTAACTAACCAATTAAAAAGTTTACCTTTCGGTTTAAATTTAAGCTTGATATTCCAAATGCAGTTTCACAGCATTAAAAAGTTACTAAGTTATAATTATGTTGTCTGGTTTACGTAAAATTCAAAGAACTTCGAACTTTGGGTTTACAAAATATAATACTGTTAATGGTAATCACAAATTTTTAATGTTAGGCCCGGTGCCAACTGACGGGATGGCTCGGCCCTGCCGGCATCCCTACATTAAACGCACACTGATGACAATTATGTAGCGGTATAGGTAGCGGTACTAATACCTAACCTAATAGATGGAAAGCGTAAGCCGGGAAGACCACATAAAAGATGGTGTGATAACATCGCAAGAAAAGTGGAAGGAGCTGGAGGAGGCTTATACCGCTGAAAAAGCGGACCTTATGGAACAGAGGTAAAATAAATATCTGAAAATAATATTTTCGCTATCTATATACACATTTAACTGCCTCCGTGGCCGAACGGTTACCATGGAACGGGACTGCCACGCAGAGGTTCCAGGTTCGATTCCCGGCCTGGTAGAAATATTTGTAGGGCCTACATTTATTTCTCTCGTGAGTTTGGGTGTAATTTGTGGTCTATGTGTGTGTCCATAGAATCCGCGACGCAGGGTTTCCCTAGTGCGGGGCTATGTTGAGTGTGTGCGTTATTTATTTAAAAAAAGAAAAATACTAATACAAGTTAAAAGAAAAATAAATAGAAATTGTACTATAGAATAAGGCCAATATTTAAGTTTTTTACTATTATTTAAGGTCAAAAATAAAGCTTTTCTTATTACTATCTATTCCAGACTCTTGCCTCTCTCAAGGCCTAAAAGATAATTTTGAATTTTCAAATGGGAGAGGCGGTATTACACATGTATATTATGAGGCGACATCGTGCTCGCGTCTAGTCTCTCTTCAGATTAGTTTCGCCATGCGTGCCTCTCCGAAGCATCCCCAAGGCTGCTGAATGATCTTCAAGGCAAACGAAACATCCCCAAGGATGGCATTCCGGAGACTGCCGGCTCGGTATCCCTAAGCTTACCGCAGCTTTATATTACACTTATTATATTTTTTTGTTTGGTATTTGTTCCGTCAGTGGGCGCCGGGCCTAAATTTAATATAATTGTTTATTACGTTATAATAATTAAATCTTTTTGATCTTTTTGATCCTTTTGAACCTTTAAAAATTAAGCTTAAATTCCTTTTACTAACATTAAATACTAAGATAATATTTCTTTCATGACACATAATAACTCACTAAAAAGGGATTACAAGGGTATTAGAAGTATGTAGACCGTAAATCATGTTAGATAATCTTGCAAAAAAAAAAAACTGAAGGAACTCTCATCGAAGTTAGATGGAAGTTTTAGTACATATGATAGCGATAGCAGGTTATGTTCATTTTTAGATTAACTTCAACCAGAGATGTATTGAATCAGGTTAAAACCAATGAACTATTTACAACTAAATATTTGTTGCTGTAGCAGTGGAGCTTTTTGTGAAAGAGTTCATCCAGGGCAGTACTGCCACCTTACCTATTTCTGCCGCCAAGGATTAATGTGAGCATTACTGTGTTTCGGTATTGAAGGGTAAAGGTGATGGAGAAATTACAGACACATGGGACTTGTCAACTTAAGTCTCAGGATGAAGGGAGCAGTGGCAGTGCCCCTAAGATCTTTTCGCCCCTAAGGTCTTAGTGTGTCACTGCAAGTGTTATGGATATGCAGTCGTTGACCACCAGGCACACGACTTGTTCGTCCCGTTACTTGGTTTTATAAAATAAAAAAATCGAGTTTCGTTCGAGTTCTAATCTCGAAGATTTAGTTTACCTTTTGTATTGAATGGATTCGCTTGAACATCGCATTGAAATAAATCGATACAAAAAATCGTTAGAACTCGTCAAAAAAAAGAAAAGATCGTTACTTGAATCGATCTTCATGAAAACCGAACCGTAATGTGCATCCTTAGTAGTGAGAATCCACTAGATTGCAAGGTGGGTCTTGTGTGGAGACCTCTTTTTCGTCTAATACTATATTTTTTATCGAGGGACTAAAACGAACCAATAGAGGTGGTCTATTACTCCAGGGGTTTATATTGTCTTTTAGTCTTGAGGTGGGAATTTTGCTTTTCACATCGATTGCGAGAAAAAAATATTGTATCGCTCTTCAACTAAATCACGAACCCAAATCTTGATCTGGATCTTTGGTAATCATGAGCGTCTTTTATACATTGAATTTTATTATGAGCAATCTAGTTTATTTTCATAATATATACCTAGGTAAGGTGCAAAAGCTTAAATACTAGAAAGTAGAAATAGGATTTAATTATTTGAATTGGGCCCCCGCAATAAGGTAGTCAAGATGCTGGCAGCGTTTCGCTTTTGTGTGACTATGCTGATACGTTGGGCAAGGTAGCTGCCGATGGGTTTCCCAGACAGTCGATTAATTTTTTGGACAAAATTTTGTACAGATGTAAGGCACTGGGACCCCACGGGCCAAGGGTTTCCACTCCAAAAGCGACAAATAGGTAGTCTGAGCCGAGATCCTGGTATTTATTACTTTATAGTCTTTTCGCCAACTTATTTTATTGTTTTGCTTATTGAATATTTACCTTTTGGCACAAACTAGAACTGGCTGTTTGAGTTTGTCTAGGTCATTCGAAATAAACTAAAAAACTACTTAGGCACGTTTTACACCCTAGGGATTATATGATGCACTTTACTTCCGCTACGTGAGGCCATATTGACGTACTATTATAGAGCATAAGAAGTGGTAAAAAAATTTTTACATCCAAATTTGTAATAAGTATAGATTTTTCAAATTTCGTATTCGTCGTCTCTGGCCACGATTTTGGGCAGAAATGAGTTAAATATAGAGTTAGAGATATACGCTTAGGTTTCAACAGAAGGAATACCGCATGCCCACTCGGATTTCGCTACCAACAGCGGTAGCGCATATCGCGCGTCTCTGATCAGAAGGTAATTTTCAATTTATCTTTGTCTCAAAGTATGACTATATAATTGTAACTTTTCATTGAAAAACAAGACCCACCTCCAAAATTGCTTATTGGCTTTTTTCGATTTTCATGGGATCCCCTCATTAGATTCTGACTTCTTGGTGATAATGGGACTGCTACGAACTCCTTTGTACATTTTATACTTTTTTTCTGGTTGTCATGATGACGGTGATTTGTTGATTACATGTATTGTGTCAAATGAAAAGTCGACTTTTATTTGCGGAAAATAATTAGTAATTTGTGATAACCAAAACCAACCCTCAAACACCAGCAAGACCACTATTGATCGGTCCACTATTGATGGAGAAATCGGTGAGTATACGGATATGCCTATAAAATTCAAGGATTTTCCATGATTCTCACGGGATCCCCTCTTCAGATTCTGACTTGGTGACAATGGGACCACCAATAGAGTGCACCCTTACAAACAAAAAGAAGAATTTTTAAAATCGGTCCACAATTGACGGACAAATCGGAAAACATACATAACGAGCGTAACGTAAAATCTCCTCCTTTTTTGAAGTCGGTGAAAAATCAATGTGTAACCGAGAGGAAACTAAATTTACTAGGTGGTAGTTAAGATTATGTGGACCGTAAATCATGTCGATGATTATCGCAAACACCAACGGACTTGAAATCGATATTAGATGGTAGTTTGGGTTCTTATGTTAGTGATTAGTCATTTTCATAATTATCTGTGTCTCAAATTATGTCTCCATATGTAGTAACAAAGTTGTATTAACGGAAATCAAATGTCGAATAATATAATTAGTTTAATTCTTTTTCTAAATTTTTTTTCTTACTTATAGTCCCGCACCATGGCAACTCGCGGGTGCCATGGACACATATAGACCACCACAAATTGCACCCGAAATCACGAGAGAAATACATGTAGACCATACAAATATTTCTTCCAGCCCGGGAATTGAACCCTGAACCTCTGCGTGACAGTCCAGCATGGTGGTTGATTAATAAATTCTACTTAATAAAGTAAAATATTTTGTGAATTCACCGTGGTTTTGTATTTTTCATCAATTTCTTTTATTATCCATATTATTGGATTGGATTATTGGATTCTTTGTATATTTACACGTTTTATGAATTCAATACGTTGACAAATTTAATTTTAAACGTAAAACGTAGAATATAGATAGAAATTTAATTCCAGTGATAAGCTCGTGACAGAAGCTTTTGTTTCAAGTCCTTAATAATTCATTAAGAAATCGAAACTAAGTGGAAATCCTTTTTTGAAAAACCGTTTCACTTGAAGTTGTAATAGAAATAATTTCTATTAAAGAAAATTTGGACGAAATTGTATTTTATTACAATTTGAAATACTCCACACAGTACAACTTAATGAATAATATCATCAAAAGATTATTGTGGCAATTGTAGGAGACAGGAAATCTGGTGAAATACAGGAACAAGGAACTTGTCAACTTATTTTTTTTTTATTGTTAAGGTTACCCTTAACAATAAAATTGATGAAAATCAACTGTAGTACATACAATTTGTTGATTTGCATTCTTCCCATATTTACAGAGGTTAGTCATTATTCAAAACTGATCTCATCACTAAAAAAATAAATTCTATTTTTATATAATTGCGGTAAACATCGATCCGCAATGACCTTAACCAAAGGCCATTAACTATTGCACGGCACGTGCTACCAAACAGCGGACTGACAAAGGAACCGCTAGTATGTCTTAATTCTCGAACGCGCGCGCCTCTTTCAGTGCGCTCGCTCACGCACTGTCAATTCTATCTAGTCTATTGTGAAATGCGCGCGTGGTTTGTAGTGTAAACCGTTCTCTGATGTAAACAAGTTAGGTATTAGCTAGTAGCCGTGGTCGATTTCATCCCACGGTGAAGCTAAGAGGAACCCACGGGGTCGGCCGATGCTGGTAGGTTGGCCCGAGGAGGAGGGCGTTCCGCGCGGGACTCGTCTGGTCAGCGGGACCGCGCGGATGCGCGTTGGGAGGAGGGTCGCGGGGGGAGAGACGTGTCGGTGTGTCGTGTCGTTGCCGCTCGTCCTGTCCTCCGCGACCCTGGCGGGGCTGTACCGCTTTCGACGATGCAGTGGCGGCGGGGCCGCGGGGGAAGAGACGTGTCGGTGTGTCGTTGCCGCTCGTCCTATCCTCCGCGGCCGAATATGGGCGGTTGGCCCGTGGTGGGCGCTCCAAGGGACTCTCTACGGAGAGTCCGCGCCGAAGCGCGTTAGGTGTTGCGGCGGAGCATGTGATCAGATCCGCCGCGGGGGCTGGGGGAGCAGCCACTGAACTTCACAGTTGAGTGGATGCTGTCCTGGCCCCCTATGGCCCCTGGGTAGCGGACTCGGGGGAGTTCGTTGCCCAGCATAAAGGGGCCCGGGATGGAAGGCTCGTCTGGTGTTCGGCGAGCCTCACATTCGGAGTCGGGGGACCGATGTGTCTCCCTTCTCGCGGAGGGGCTGCGCAGGGCGCGGCCAGCCGCTGGTGGGGGCGCGGACGAGTGCAACAGCGTACCCGTACCCCCACCTACAGCGGAGAGGAGGAACACTCCGGGGGTTTAGTGCGGTCGGGCTGCTCCCCTTCAGGGTTCAGCCCAGTCCCACATAACCCGGCTCTGCCCCCGCGGGGCCGGGGTATCTGTAAGCAGATTCCCCCGGATGAACAAAAAGGTATATTTGCTGTTCATATTACCATCAAGTACTTCTTCTCATTATGGATGCCAAGTGCTGTGAATATTACTTATGGGGTGATGTGAAACGTTTAGCTTACACGGAGAAAATTACAAGTGTCGAACAATGCCGCGCAAAAACCGTCTCCGCTTTCAAACTTGAGAAGTGTGTGTAGTGTGTAGTGCTTAGAAAGTTGAAACGAAACTCTCGACCAAGTGCGACTTTTTGCATAGCGAGAATGCAAATCAACACACTATATACTCTTAGATAACAGTGTCATTTTACATTAGTTTTGTACTTATATGTCAAGCTATTACAGACGCACACAGCATTTAATGCATAAACAACAAAGAACTAATGAAATTTTAAGAATGTTATTTTTGAAAGCATTACGGGTAGAATGAAAAATGTCTATATCTATTCGAGCGTTAATTTTGTGGTAAGTAGATCAGAATCTAGGTAATGAACTGTGCAGATCTAGATTAGTCCGCATCGTGGTACATTACGGTGCGGTGCACGCTCGAACTTGGACGTGCTATACACTATAGGAATTATAATAATTCGCGAGCCGCGGGGCAATGAACTGCTGGCGTTCATCCAACACGCCATTGACAATATGGACGAGGTCAGCATCGTGCACATCTGTAAGTCAAACTTCACAGAGGAAGAGATTTGCAGTGGCATAATGCTGCTTTTCCGTACGCTCGGTAAGGCCTAGCAGATGCAATCTCGCCGGAGGGATGTAGAAGCGAAGAGTTTCTAGGACATCATTACACTGTTAACGGAGACTGATCTAGACGACGCGTCTATTTTCGTGGCTGCACAATGACGTCACTAGGTTTCTGAAGGACATCACATCCTTAAAAGCAAGTCTTGCTGAATTGACAGGCGCAGCGGCCGTGACCCTCAGATCTTTGCAATTTAAAGCTTTGAGTGGCACTGCAATTGTTAAATACGTCGTGTAGCTTACCTTCAGGCGCACGACTTATTTGTTCCATCACTTGATATTATATTAAAAAAGACCCGCTCTGTGCAACGTGAGTGCACCGCAAGATTATGCGAATGTGTATGTCCGTGCACGCGGCTTACGTGCACGTATACAATCTGCGCTCTACGTTTGTATGGAAATACAATACTAGTTTTATTGTGCTATGTTATAACGTATAACTCTAGCTTTTATCGTCTCTGTACTATTAGATGGTTGTTTTTAAAATACTAACAACCTCGTAGGACCATATTACTAATATCTTAGAATAATAACGCATAGAAACCTAGTCCGTACGCGCTAAGTGAGGCAAATTGAAGCGCGCCAAAAGGGCCTACTACGAGCGGGCGGGCCTTCAGTGCTCAAGGTCAACTTGCACCGCGAACAGATCAAGAATTTTAGCTAAAAATGACGAAATGTGCGGTAAATTAGTGTAAAAATACGTCAGACAAACATAAAATAGATACTAACATCACATTCCACAAGGAAGTAACGCGTTTCAACTTGTATTTTTATATAAATATTCACTAAAACCGAAAATTAACCTACTACTAAAACTAGCCTACATGAATTTGATTTTTGCCTCTCTTGTGACAGTTCGTTTGATATGAAACTATCATTCTATGCGTTATTATTCTAAGTGTAATATCATAAACAACAACTTGTGTTCCATGACTTTTAATAATTCATCACCCAGGCTAGATCCAGCGATCGTAGTCGTATACCGACAGTCGTCCACAAATTACGTAAGTAGATATATACAATTTATTCTTATTTTATTTTTAAATGCAGTGGATTCAGTGTACAAGCTGTAAAATTTAATTTTTTTTTTCAAGTGAGAACACAAATAACTACAATTTATCAATATCAAGAAATGTGCTAGTTGATACTTTGTTTTTATTTAACTGCACTTAGCACTCTTAAAGATAGTTTCGTATCAAAAAATTGATAAAGTAATTTCATTCCATTTGACGAGCGGGAACTCGTAGTCCGCCATCAAAATATTTTTATGAATCAGCACGTGGCGCCGGGAGAACGCCTCTCGGCTGGACATATTGTTACTGGGTGCGCCTCACTTACACGAAAATTAAATAAATTAATTTCGAAACAAATACCGTTCATTTAATATAGTTTTTATTTTGACCAATTTCTCTTCCTATAATTTAACTTCATATAATTCTTGTTTGATATAACATTCATATATAAAGAAATGTATAAAGTTCATATTGTATAACAATAATTTAATATATTGTCACTTTAGATAATTATTACGTAGTATAATATCACTTTTTATATATAATAAGTTTGAACCCGACTCGCCATGGTACTTGTCTGTTCGATACTAGGAGTGTAATTTAAAAGCCGGAGGTGCGGTGCGAGAGTTGTTTTCCTTGATATAGTTTAAAATGCTGAATTTTCATTTCGACAAAATAATTATTGTTAGACACTAGATTCCACAGTGGTTGAAATAAAATAAACGTATTATAATATATATCAAATCTTGGTTGCGGATACCATTCAGTAGGTTAGGCTAGGTTAGAACAAGAAAAAGCAGCACGAGTCAAAGGAGCGTGTCGCGGCAGCGGCCGGCGAGAGCCAGAATCGAATTTGTTTGCGTTTCCGAACAAGTTTTCAGGCCAAATTATAATTTATATAATATTCGAATATCGTATTTCGAAAATATCCTATTTCTAGATGAAATGAAATTGAGATGAAATGACATATTAACTGTAGTTTTATAAATTATGACCGTTATTAAAAGTGAGTCATAGTGTAAGTGATCGTTACAAAAAATGGAAATTATAGAATGTATGAATTAAATTTTTTATTGAATTGATATTCAATTATTTTTTGTGAAATTACTCCACTAGTCTGTTATAATTATTAATACAAAGATCGAACATTCAGAAAAAACACTCAGAAAAAATTCCTTCGATCCGGTCGGATTCGAACCGACGTCTTCTTGCATACCGTGCCAGACGCTATACCAACTAAGCCACGGAACGAAACCAACGGACCTCACGAATTTTTCTATGTGCTTGCGTCGTGTCTTTGTACTTGGTCTTTCAACGACTTTTTAGTCGTAGCGCCATTTATGAGAAATCTATTGCAGATTTATCACCCAGTTAGTACCTTTACAGCTACCAGTCCTGGCGAGAGATCTCGCTATTCATTGTATTAATTACAATTTTTATTGAATTGATATTCAATTATTTGTTGTGAAATTACTGCACTAGTTTGTTATAATTATTAATACAAATATCGAACATTCAGAAAAAACACTCAGAAAAAATTCCTTCGATCCAGTCGGATTCGAACCGACGCGTCTTCTTGCATACCGTGCCAGACGCTATACCAACTAAGCCACGGAACGAACCAACGGACCTCACGAATTTTTAGAGAAATTTATAGAATGTATGTTCATATTAAACGTTCGTTATATGAATTGAATTCCCAAATTAAATGAGTTTATAGGAAGTCAAATTATACGAATTGAGCGTTATGTGGATAATATTTATTACATTACACACCCATTATTACTTCCTACCAAATACAGAACAAAAAAGAGTTGATTATTAATAAATGTATTATGTTTTGTGAAAAGACATGGAACAAAAGTTTTTGTTTACGATGTTATAATAATAATAATAATAATTCATTTATTTGTGAAAACACAGGTTAGATGTGCAAGTTGACATGTACAAAATGAGTAGGTATAGTTTCACTGTGTCCGGCCAAACATTTGGCATACAAACATATTGAAAGTATATTTGGTATATGAATATTATAATACAAACACAATTACCGGTATTGACAATATAAAAATGAAAAGAAAAAAAAAGAAAATATATTTAAAGTATTACATATGTTTATAATATCGTTAGTATTCAAGAATGTCAGATCAATTATTAATGTCCAAAATAGTGAATATAATAAAAACAAATTAACTCATTCCAACAATTAAATTACAAAAGTCAAGCGGCTTTGTCAGGTGAAAAAGATTAAGATATGGTGTCATTTAAGAATTCGTTGATGTCATAGTAACATTTATCTATTAATAAATTGCTCAACACATTTTGGAACTTATGCGTTTCAAGTGATTTTATACGATCAGGAATTTTATTGTATATGACCGGTGCGAGTTGAACAACACTCCTTCTAAGAAGAGCTGTTTTGCAGATATTTGTGCTTAATAAATGTGGTCTAGGACGTAAATGACGATTTTGTACCGTCGGTCTAACTGAGAAGAAATTTGAGTTCATGGATGGATGTTACTAATATAGTCCAGGGAAGTTGTTAGTATTTAAAAAATAACCCTGTATAGTCTTGTCGAAACAATAATAATAATATCGTCTCAGTGCTACATAGACTTATCCTGTAACAATTTCACTTATTCCAATACCGAAAGCTAACCTTACCGAAGGTCTATATTAAATCTTTACTGAAGTCACTAAGGCGATTCTGCGACATGTAATAGGATGCCGGAACTCCTTTAATAATCTACTATAAAGGTCGCTAAAGGGAATCGGCATTGTTATTTAGGGGCAGAACGGCGTTTATCTCGACGATTATGCGAGCCTGGTATTTAGATCTATGGGCTGGGTAAGACGGGGTGTCGTGTCAACCCAAAAAGTTCATCTCTTTGGCACGGATCTCTTTAGAACTTGTTTTGTATACAGTAAACAAGTACAATGTTTCTTAATTACATGATTATTCAATTAGAAACAATGCTTACAGTTTCTGTACTTTGTTACTATTGGAAAAAAATGTGTTTTATCACTTTTTACATTTGTTATTAAAACATTTTTCGGAAATAATTCTTCTATGAGTATTACTGTTGAGTATCGTCTTGTATGTGTAATTAAAGCTAGTTGGCTATACATGAAATGGTAAGGAAAAGCTGTAACCTATCGCAAACAACCAAATAACCCTATGGTCCTACCTAGCAGCCTAGCCCTAACCGTAAACAGCTATACAATATACGTATATAGACAATAGAGGAAGTCTGCTACCTTGCGACCTAAGGTAACAGACGGAAGTTGGGAAGGATAAGGGGTGCAAAGGAATGGATTTTCATACTGCCAGTCTCACAGACTCACAAGAGCTAGTTTATAACGAATAGATATAAGATTAAAGCTCTGGTAGCAATGAGTCCCACTCAATACCATTAGGGACTAGGCAGAGGCTGAAAACTGCGTTTCAGCATAAGCTAAGCCTATGTCTTTTGTCTCTATTTACCATTTTACTGTTTTGAATTCTTTGCTATGTATAATTTTATTTTCAATGTTATTATGAGACAAGAAATGATTTATTTATTTATTTAAGACTGATCCGATAAGCTAAGAGTGGATAAACACGGCGACTTCTAGTAGCGACGCTACACTTGCGATTTATAAGCGATTGCATCGATAGAAACACGCGACTTAATCGATAAAAACGCACGATCGCCTATAAATCCCAAGCGTAGCAATACAATCGCGCGTTTGTATCGATGCAGTCGCGCGCTTGCATCGCGTTTGCATCGCTGCTTAAAACAGCGCGCGTGTGTAAGGATAGACGATTAGCGACAGCATTGCTACTGCACCAATGGCTTCCAGTCCATTTGCGCCCAGTGGGTGCTGAAGAGTCTTAGGGCCCACTGGGCGGTGGTTGGGACCACTTTGGGATACTACAACAAAACTGCCGTGTCAAATCAAAACACGTAATATCAAAAACAGCATTTTGAGAACAAACTGCGTAAAGGTTCGTTTTTTTTTGTAAATTTTGACGTTAATAACACAAAAAGATACATAATAATAACTTAATATCATGATAGTAAAACGTCCTGATATATAGCTCAACAAACTTGGTAGCTACAAGGTACCTGGCTGAGTGAAGAAAAACTTTCATAGATTTCTGACAGATGGCGCTACGAGAAAAAGTAGTTGAAAACCAAAAACAAAGATTAGCATCATCATAGCATCAAAGAAACTTTTTTTTGTATTAATAATTATAACAAACTAATGGAGTCATTTCATAAAAATAATTGCATAATCATGGTAGTAAAACAGCCTAATACTGAATAAACTTAATATAAATAGATAAGTACATTTAAATTGCGTTGTACATTAGATATTAAATAAATGTATCTATCTATAGCCATTATAACTTTACTTTGAAAAATAAGCTACTTCAATTGAAAAACGAATGAATTTCTTTTCCCTTGAACAGCCGAAAGATTCTTGTTGTTTATGAAATTACAAAATTTTGAGCCTTGCAGTATTTTTTTATTTTGACACGTAGAAAGAGCAAAAATTGTAAATCTGTAATAACTTTTCACGTCTATAGAGACGACGATGTCTGCTTCCCGAAGTAAAATTGTATATTTAGCCTCAAACCGATAACACGTTTTTAATTTTTAACACAATTTAAAACAGCCTTTGATACGACACTGTATTAATACAAGTTGTGGTTCATTTACAAAATTTTCTTAAAAAAAGGTAGCAGTAGAGCTCCTTGTGTGAGTCCGCCCATTGACAATACGGGCGTGGGCCGAATGTACTTTCTATGTTCAGTATTCGGCAGATTCACCGAACTTATTATTATTAATTTCCTAATTCTTTATTTTTACTAAAATTCTGCCCTCATCAACTAAAGTAATCGACATTGTTGGCGAAATTGAGAAATTGACATCGGATATGTTGTACAAACAGCGGGTTTTCTGTTTTTTTTAACAGATTGCCAGCTATTCTTTCACAGATAATCCAACTCGAACTAAAATGTTATAAAAGGCACAGACGCATGCAGCCACAGTGTATTATATATAAAATAAATAATTTCCAAATTCAAAATGGAACTCTTTGGTTGTAGAATACAGTTTGTTTCATCTGACTGTCACTTGTTTTTACATTGTAGCGTCATTTTAGAAATTGGTTGTCTACATCACCGATTTAACTCGTGGAAATTTTCGAATTATGATTCTCATCGACTTTAAGTGTAATTTAACAGCTCAGCGGAGCTTCGCTCGGCTTCAAACTGTTTTTGGCGATGAAGCGCCACGTAAGACGACTATTTATAGCTGGTTTGCAGAATTCAAACGCGGTCGTGTGAATCTCAGTAACGAATTTCATGATGGTCGCCAGTCCACTGCTGTGAACAACAAAGACATCGATGCTGTGCGCAATATGATCAAAACACGTATGCTTGTGACATACCATGAGATTCGGGCGTCCTTAGACATAGGCGTGAGTCAAATACAATCAATATTACACAAACATTTGGATGTGAAAAAGCTGTGCTCTCGGTGGATCCCACACAATTTGACTGAGGCTCAAAAAACGGATCGTGTCACTTGGTGCATTGTCTTGCTTACCAGATTCAACGAAGAGGCGTCAAATTTGGTGTGGAACATAGAAACAGGTGACAAAACATTGATTTATAGTTACGATCCCAGAACAAAGCAGCAATCGAGTCTTTCGAGCTGAAACCAATCAAAGTGGTGCGCGTACAAAGTGCCTCTAAGCGGGTGATTGCTTCTTTTTTAAATAAAACTGGACACGTGGCTACTGTTGTTTTGGAGGATTGTTGTACCGTGAATAGTGATTGGTACACGACCATTTGTTTGCCGGAAGTTATCGACAAAATCCGTAAAAATAACCGTAAGTGCCGTATCTATGCACCACGATAGTGCCAGTTCTCACACGGCCAGACAGACAAATGAATTTTTGAAGGTGAACAACGTAGACCTTATGAGCCACGTACAGTTCCGACCTGGCACCTTGTGACTTTTATTTATTTCCAAAAATTAGGAACCAGTTACGCGGTCAACGATTTTCATCACGTGAAGAGGTTGTCGAAGAGTATGAAAAATATGTTTCAGAGATTGTCACGGAGGAGTGGCGTAAATGTTTTGAAAACTGGTTCATTCGTATGAAAAAGTGCATTAACGCCAACGGCAAATATTTTGAGAAACAATAAATTAATTTCTGACTATTTATAGTATTTTTTTTATTATTCATTCCGGAAACTTATAGTGCGCCCCACGTATATACACACACACACATATATATATATGTATATATATATATATATATATATATACACTTCTAAATGCTACTAAATTCAATATCTCAAATTAAAAAGTCAAATATTATACAAATCACAATTTAAATCGTTTCGTTGAACAAATCTTATTATTCATTCGCATGGCCGATTTTCACATAACAAGAATGAGTAAGAAACATTGGGGTTTGGCCTTTGTAAATAAATTTATTATTATTTTGTACATGTTTATCACTTATAATATATTTTTAAGTATCATACATCAAAACAACTTGTATTAGAGCTAATTGTGATAGAGTTCTTCCAGGAAAGTACTGCCACCTTACCTGTTTCTGCCGCCAAGCAGTAATGTGAGCATTACGGCGTTCCGGGTCCGTTAAGGGTGCTGATGAAATTATAGACACATGGGACTTTTGTCTCTGAGTGTCGCTAGCCACAAGGCCTTGTTCGTCCCGTCATGTGACGGATCAGGTAATGTCATAACAATAGAACATAACATGACAATAAGTACCATGTTCCAAGTTTCGTAAAAGAACTACAAAAACTATTTATATAAACAACGTTATTCCGTCAAATTTGTAAGTTACGCCTATTCGTTTGGAAGATGGCGTTATCTAATGGCGTATAATAACCTAATTTTAATTGAACTCTACAATATGCGTGGAAGGACGTAGTTGGGCCCCCAGATAGGGGGACCAACTACGTCCTTCCACGCATATTTATTACGCGTACTGCCTACCTCAACACATAATAAACCCGTATTGAGGTACTAAAATAACCACTATAATGGCGCGTTCACACAACTGCTCATCTCACATGAGCGCTGATCAAACGCTGCAGAGCCTTCGACCGTGAACGCACACCCGGTTTTTAATGTATACGCTGCCTTATGTTGTTCAGGATAGGGGATAAATAGGGTTACATTATATATGTATAAGCTTTGTGTACAAAGGATGTAGCGACCTCATTTTACAAACGTAGCCATAATCCTTACAAAAACCTGCATGAGAAAGAGAGATCAAGTGCACTACCACGAAATATAATATAACGCTCTCATTATTGCTTGGGGGCAGAAATAGGTACGGTGTCAGTACTTTCAACCCTTTCATAACGAGACAGCTACTAATTTACTTTTTCATCACACTTGCTCGTAAACAGTGTCATGATATGCAGGCAAAGTCGACCGTAGTGTCCTAAATTATGCCGATGAGCTTTTTCACAACATTATCGCCTTATCAATTTTTTACATCAAAATGAAGCAAAAAGTTTTTATGCTCGAAAAATCTCAATGTATAATTCGCATTAACTTGAAGTATAAAAAAACTAAACATTTGCAATTGACTATATTTGACTAAATTTATTTTGTGAATTCAAATTCAGGAGTATTTTTTGAATTTTGTTATATATATATATAAAACATCAAACCTACATTTCCAAAATTGGAATTCCAAATTCGTTTCTTTGTTGAAATAAGTTCGAAGAATCATATTGCTTGAAATTTAATCATTGTTTTAAGGAATACCTCGAAAACAGTCCCAACTTCCAAATAACAAAAATTCTTAGACAAAAATTTCCCTGAATATTCCATAGCCAAAATATTACTTTGAGAATCTGTTTAGCTTGCTTGGGATTGAATGATATTTTCAAAATGTTAACTAAATGATTTGAGAGGTTTAATAATACAACAAGACAAGCACATCAACTACCTGGTCTCACATTCAGGGAATTCGCTCTACAGTACTAAGAGCTTATAAGCAACCAGACAGGTTCCATGATGCAGTTTAGTTTACGTGGTAAAATCGCAGTCTAGCCAATTCCCAACTGGTTGTTGTTTTTGATTACATGGAACCTGCCTTGAGTTTTTATTTATTTGACGGCAATTGAACTTGTAGAGTAGCAGTAGAGCTCCTTGTAAAAGAGTTCGTCGTGGGAAGTACTGCCACCTTACCTATTTCTGCCGCCAAGTAGTAACATGGTCATTATTGCGTTCTACTTTTGAAGGGTAATAAGGGGTGCTGGTGAAATGACAGGCGTGTGGGACTTAACAAAATCATTTAGCAGAATACCAAATGTATAAAATCCAACCATTTACACAAACAACTGAGATGATTTAAAATTACTTAAGGCCCTGAATTAATTTCGAATAGTTTTTTTATAATATCAAGTGAAGGAACGAACAAGTCATGCGCCTGATGGTAAGTTACACGCCTGTCCATAACACTTGCAGTGCCACTCAGAGCTTTAAATCGCAAAGATCCGAGGGGCATGGCCACTGCGCCCGTCAACCTGAGACGTAAGTCGACAAGTCTCATGTGCCAGTAATTTCACTAGTTCATTTCTAAAATGGCCTTTACCGGGTTAAAGTGTTACATAGCACTATACGTTATATATTCGTAGATTGGCGATATCGTAGATCGATTTTAATCAAATTTTGTATCCAAAATGAAAATTCTTCTGATGATATACCATTGACTTACAAATAAATGGACGACGGGTCTAATGCAAAAAATGTCCCATGTCAACCTATTTAAACGTAGTGACATGTAAAGGAATATGAAAAAGCTAAAACGTTGAATTTAAATTGTACTGTCATCGCAGTACTGTCTAATTTTGCTTGCTTCGCTGTCAGTCGAACAAACGAAGACTAAAGCGTGAATGATGCTCTGTATACGATTTTAACGCCCTATAAGTTCGGACATGTTTTAGCGCGGACCCGACGTCCATATAACTGTAAGTCAATGTGAAATACAATATTTAGAGAAATTACATTTTTGAAAATTCATGGGGTGACTGCCTGACTGGTATTACCATGATCTCCCCATGAAATTCGTTTATCGTCGGATATTTTTTAATAGCATGTGACTACCCATATAACTAATTTATCGATGTCCTTCCCCGTTTCGACTCCCGGTAAGACCTCTTTTGGAAATTAACTTTTAGAAATACGAGTATTAGCCACCCTATGCGTATAACTTGCAGTTTAGGTAAATATCTAGTCTGCCTAGCCTAGATTTTTGGTGATAAGGGAACTCAAAAATGGGCAGCTTGCCTCGTCGGACAAAAAGTCAGGCGTTGCTCGGAATACTAAGTGTTGCGATTCTATGCTCAGATAGAATAGTCAAGCGTTTTGTTCGTTCAAAATTGTGGATTATGGCAATTTTGTAAGCAAGACGATGGAGGAATTAGGTATGGAAACTCTTGGTCACTGGTCACGTAATAATTCCATTTCTTCGCAGAGTTTCTCGGTCTTACACAGTATCAACGTTAACTGTCTTCGTGGCCAAACGGTTACCATGCTGGACTGTTAAGCAGGTTTCAATTCCCGCGCTGTAAGAAATATTTGTATGGCCTACATTTATTTCTCTCGTGAGTTTGGGTGTAATTTGTGGTTGTCCATGGCGCCCGCGATACTTGGTTTCCCTAGTGCGGTGCTATGAGAAAAAAAATCAACTTGTCTTTGTGTGCTCTGAGTGGCATTGCAACTGTTATGGACAGCCGTGTTGTTGACCACGAAGCCTACAACTTGTTCCTCTCTTGTCTTGGTATCAGAAAACATGATGAGTGTATGAAAAAAATGGTTGTTTGACACATTATTGCATTTTTTAAATTTAGAAATGTATAAATAACACAAAATGACAAAAAAAAGGATGGTCACATATGATAGTACTTAATTGCCCACTTATTTTTACTATTAAATATAAGTAGGCATCTTTCATTTATGTGTAATTTACTAACATAGTCTTCGTCGCGACGCGTCATGTTTTTCGCCTATAGCATATTAATTTCTATTTTCCCACCATTAAGGTACAAATTTGTGTTACGCAAATATGGATACGCGCGTCGCCAAGCGTTGTAGTTGAACAACAGGACGCGACGCGACGCGACGCTTCGACTCTGCGCCAGTGTGAGTTGAGCCTAACAAAATGTAACGAATATATGATCTGAATAAAATGATGTATTTTTCCTGCATATTTTGGTTATAAATCTAACCCAAATTCCTCTATTACCATAAAATGTCACTAAATTAAGTAGCGTTGTACTAAATTGCACGTGCGACCATTAACAATATAAATGTGTTATATCGGTGCATTTAAATTGCTGGCACCTGCGACTCTATACAATTCGAACACTTGACTATTAATTAAGCAAAGCTCCTTGTGAAAGTGTTCGTCCAGTGAAGTACTCACACCTTACCTATTTATGAGAATTATGTGAAAGTATTTCGTCACCCAGTTCGATACCTTTACAGCTACCAGCCCCGGCTAGAGATGTCGCTATTCAATTATTTTTATGTAAAATTACCCCACTACTTCTTTATAATTACACAAAGATCGAACACTCAGAAAAAATTCGTAAGGGCCGCTGGTTCGTTTCGTGGCTTAGTTGGTATAGCGTCTGGCACGGTATGCTAGAAGACGTCGGTTCGAATCCGGCCGGATCGAAGGAGTTTTTCTGAGTATTCGATCTTTATATTAATGATTATAACAAACTAGTGGAGTAATTTCACATAAAAATAATTAAATATCAATCCAATATAAATTTAAATCAAGAGTTGACATAGTAAAGGTGTAGGCGTTGAATACTTGTGTAACTCATTTATTTTTAAGTAAATACCTCTGTAATTTGTTTCAGAATACGTGTCATCAAGTTTCATAATATTGCGATTGGAGTAGATGGATGTAATGTTTAAATAAATCAAGAGCTGAAGGTGTAGGCGTTGAATACTTATGAAACTCATTTATTGTTAAATGCCTAAGTAAATACCTCCGTAATTTATTCCAGAGTACGCGTAATGAAGTTTCATAATAATGCGATAAATTAATGGCTGGATGTAAAGTTTAAATAAATCAAGGGTTGACGTTACAAAGATGTACGAGTCAAATACTTACATAGCTCATTTATTTTTATATGCCCAAGTAAATGCCTCTGTAATTTGTGCCGCTGTACGCGTCATTAACTTGGTAGACTTAATATTTTCGCGACAAGGCTAAAAAACGCTGCGGACATAAAAATTCCAAAGTATAAAAGTCACGTCACAAGTAAGCCTGACAAAGCAGTACCGTTTAACCATCAAGATTAAGGTGACCATTACTAAATGTAGGTCGAGTGTTTGTCCGGGAAGTGTTTTGCACTTATCTAAAAAATACGTTGAGATTAATAGTTATTTGTTATTCAAGGCTGCAAAGTTATTGTTGGACGCCTAAGTTTAGCGAGGGTTTCAAGACACAAGACGCAAAACAACTTTGCTGTCGAGCGAAACATACAACTTTTCACCTCACTATATAGAGAAAAATGGTGGATGAAGGAAAAACAGTTGAACTATAACAAATCAGTTTTAACAAACAAAATTAGTTAGCGTTGTCAATTTAACGTCAACAATAATAAGATTAAAATACAGCAACGGATTTATATTACGTAACCGCTCACGCGATACATGCAGCCGTGGCCGCATGCCGCAACAGAGCGTTGTGCGATTCATGCGTCTCTGGAAGCATACCACACCTAGAGGTGCCGGTGATGATTTTATACCGATTTATCAGATATCGAAGTTATGACAAGTAAAAGAACTAATATTAATTGCTATTTCGGTAACTACTCTAGCAAGCCATAAAGTTTTTCATGCCTGGGTCTGTCCTTTAAACAAAATAAACAACTTCAAAAATACGTCACGACAATCGTGTGAGTGTTATTGTTTGGGCTGGTGATTTCGGTGTTTATTTATTGAAAACATACCGTAAGTAGCGTTTTTTAAGTTTACCCTGAATATAAATGTTTATAAACTATACTTTAAGGAGTAATTTCATGGCAAACGTTAGAACCACAAAATTAATTTATATAATTTTTATTTATAAAAACTTGTATTTAAACTGAATGCTTTTCTTATTTGCGAAACCAGATAGCCGCCATTTTGCGGTAGGTTTATCCTATCCTTTAAGGGCCGTGTAGGTGGGGGTAGCGCATCGCGTGAACGGGTAAATAATGGACAACAAATCGCGTAGTTGAACGTGTAATTATGTTTTTGTTTTTTTTTCATCGAAAGAGAAAGCTGGGTGCACCACAGTCCATCGTTTAGTTCCAATTTCAAAAACTAATTCCACGCTAGCGTGGAAAAAACGCTTTTGCCCGCAGATTTCTAACGAGAAAGAAAGCCTTTCCGAGCTAGTAAGGTAAAAAAATAATTGACGTAATACACAGTTGCTAAAACTGAACATTCTCAAAAGTGAAGTCCATACACTTATGACTTAACAACAGTAGCACGCATTATTAATTCACAAAGTTTTTCGAGCAATTACAACATTATTTTGGTGAAAACTAAACCCATATTATAGAATTTTCAATAATATTTGCATTTTTGACTAAAACGATATTTAAATCGATATTTAATCATAAATAAAATATGCTTTAGAAAAGATTTCAGACTATAGTATAATAAATTAAAGCATTTTGTATGATGGGTGCCTTAAAGTTAAATGCTTATAGAAGTGCTGCAGTGGCGAGCCTATGGCGCGGCATCCGAGCCACTATTAATTTTCATACAATATTTGGAAGCGCAATGCCACTGTCGTGATACGCGCGAGCCATTTTGCAGTAACAATTAGTGAGGTAAGAAGTAACGCACGACTGCCGCGCCACAGTTACGGCACTGCTGCGCTTCTATAAGCGTCTAATTTGAAAAACCATTATAACGGAAAAATCCAGTTAGTTATTTTGGAACCTGTTATTGTATTGTAATAAATATTTAAAGTATATACCAGTGTTCTAAGACTCAAGCATCAATTATAGGATGTCACACTTAAGTTATTTCACAACAATTATTATGTTTCTGAGTTTAAGAAACGTACATTCTAGATATATACTATTAAGGTGAGCCAATCTACCAATCTCGCGTGCACCTGTGTTTTGCTAGTTCCTCTTCTATAATTCGATTTCAGTCGAGTTGACCTGCCATACAAAGTCGCGTAATTGAAGCGATACGATCGATGTTTTTGTTTCACAGGAGTAAAAAAGACGGCTGCTCAGTAATAGACAGTATATTTACTTTAACATCATACGTCGTTGGAAATTTGCTTATTTGTAATATTAGTGAGGTGTGGTCACCCTGTTGGAGTCCGAGAATCTGGAAAAATAGTCCCTATTTAGCTTCTCTCGCCGCTGTTCCTCGATTGTAGGCGATTTTTCCGCGTTTCCCCTCTCGACGGCGACGATGCATTTCTAGAAATATTACAGCTATGAGTCTCTTTGTTATAATTTTTAAACAAAATTAATTGAATTACCTTTTGTGGAAAGTTTTTGATGAGGGTAATGGAATTTAGATTGATTGCTCGGAACGCAAAAGGCTTTTAAATTTTAAGCACGTATTATGAAAATTACTTTACGTTATAACGAGATTTAGAACTAAATAGAATGGACTGCCGACGGTTCGCTTTGAAATTATGAACTCGTGTTTGGACTCTTGAAGACCTGTCATTACCATAATATAATAATAATAATAATGCGCCAGGTAACTAGATCAATTACCTGGTCCCAAACTAGAAACTTCCATATATAATGAGTATTTATTTATTTAATCTATTTTTCAGATAACAATATAGTATAAAAGATGGACTTAATGCCATAAGGGTACGTACAGATCTAGCGAATACGTTGCATGTGCGCTGCACGTGTGAAATTAAGTGCGCCTTTGTAATGACATCTCATAATGTGCGCCAGGGACACGCTAACAGATCGCACTTATAGTTATAGATATTATATATATACGTATGTACTTAGAATAATAACGCATAGAAACCTAGTCTGCACACGCTAAGTGAGGCAAATTGAAGTGCGCCAAAAGGGCCTACACGAGCGGGCGGGCCTTCAGTGCTCAAGGTCAATTGCACCGCGAACAGCTCAAGAATTTTAGCTAAAAATGACGAAATGTGGGGTAAATGAGTGTAAAAATTCGTCAGACAAACATAAAATAGATACTAACATCACATTCCACAAGGAAGTAACGCGTTTCAACTTGTATTTTTATATAAATATTCACTAAAACCGAAAATTAACCTACTACTAAAACTAGCCTACATGAATTTGATTTTTGCCTCACTTGGACAGTTCGTTTGATATGAAACTATCATTCTATGCGTTATTATTCTAAGCGTATATACATATTTTCCGCTACTAATTAGGTTTATTTTGTTTAGGTCGAGCGGTAGTGACACTGACAGGACAAATTAAAGCCATTTGAAAATTGTATATCGTATAGTATACGTGTTCTGTTTAGTTCAGCTGATAGAAAATAAAAAACATTGGTATACATAATAACATATAAAGTACCGATTGAATACATAGCAGTTTTCTTGTAAAAATTCAAGGTAAGTTTGTGTGCTTTTTCGTATCGTGAAAATTTTTAAGAATCGTGTTTTCACATCGCATGTAGTAATCAGTGTATATGTTCAATTTTACTATATATTTTTCCATAGTGACTGATTTAACATTTTCACTGTCATGCGGAATCAATCAAAGACATTTGAGGTGATGTAGACTCTTAATGCACATGCACAACTCGCAAACCTTTTGATAATTGCAATTTTTATGTTTATTAAATGTCACGATATTTGACCACCACGATCATTGACTTACAAATAAATGGACGACGGGTCTAATACAAAAACCACGAAAAAAATGTCCCAAGTCAACCTATTTAAACGGGACATGTAGAGGAATATGAAAAAGCTAAAACGTTGAATTTAAATTGTAATGTCATCGCAGTACTGTCTAATTTGCTTTGCTGTCAGTCGAACAAACGAAGACTAAAGGGTGAATGACGCTCTGTATACGATTTTAACGCCCTATAAGTTCGGACACTTTTTAGCGCGGACCCGACGTCCATACAATTGTAAGTCAATGACCACGGTATTCAATTATTTTTCGTAAAATAGTCCTCTAATTTGTTACATTTACACAAAATTACAATTGTTAAAGCGACATTTCTACTCAGCTCCTGGTAGCTGTGAAGGTACCTGGCTGAGTGATGAAATAAATCTCTATAGTTCAGGCAAGGGCCTAATGATCCGTCATGCAGGGAAGGTGTCTGAATATTTTTGTTCATAATTTGTGAGTGGATAATGTTCAAATGATGTTTTTCCTCAAAGTGACGCTTAAATCTATACGTTATTTATTCACAGACAGACATAGTTAATTTTTTAAAGTAATCTCCTATCCTAATTAATTAAAAAAGCCTGTAAAACCAAATCAATTACAATTATACCAGGCAAACATGAGTCTACCGGTGTCCATTACGGATACGATATCGGATGGGTTAGAGCAAACAAGTCTAACCCAAAAATACCCTTGTCATCGGCCTACTTAACTCCTCCTCTGGTATAGAGTTACCTTTTTATACTGCGTTGAAGGCCGAACTTGGACTCTCAACCAGAAATAGAGACGAAATGTCATTGAATTTGTTTGAAAACTATTCTACCAAATCATTACGGTGACAACTGCACTTCGATTGGTCGGTCCAAATTCGAAACAATTGACGGGTTTTGTCAATTGTTTCACTTCAAATCAACCAGTTTATCTTGAGTTTTGCTATGGTGGAGAAAAATTGAAAAAATACATATTTAATATTTTAATTACCAATTAAATGTGATTCCGTTTGTTTTGTAATTAGATGTTTTGCTGTTTTTCCCACACCACCGAATGGAACAGCCCCCATAGTTAGATATACTATCTTTATTACAATAAATACATAATATTTTTGGAATATACGGAGAAGTACACACAGGTTAGTTGTTGGCGATGTACTATTTCAGTGATATAAGGCCTAGTTGTCTGAAGAGTTGCCAACGTTGGATGGCCCTTGTTTCGTCTCCATATCTGGTTGTATATTCGATGACTCTCACTATGTTGTATCAGATATTATTTTTAATAGTATTATTTACAATTCAGTAGCACGAACGGACGGTGCGGGGAGACTCCTCCCCACGCGATGTACCCTTCCTTTGTTGTACGTCTTGTACGTTGGTTTAATTTTCAAAACTGGAAGTTTACAGTTATAGTTAGTAACACTTATGCTTATTACACTACCTGATTTTAAGGGCCCACGGTCCATTCCCGTTTTTCGTCTGACGTCCGTCCGAAAGAATTACTGCGAAATAAGTAATACTTTCGGTTTTTTTACTCTGTACTGCGATTATTATAACACTGTTACAATTGTATTATACCCATGTAAAGTTATGTTTATAAATAAAAATAAATAAAAAATCTGGGGTGCCGAAAAGAATCAATTTTGAATTAACTTTCACTGTGTTAATGTGAGTTGATTGATGTCATAAAAAAATTACTTACATTTCACAGTAAAAATAAAGTTTATATTCGAATAAAAATTAAAAATAAAACATTCGTGCAAAATGTATTCCAAAGGGAAATCAAGGGTCGTGCCAATGTCCTGTTTTAACCTCCGAGTTTTTAACAAAGGAATAACACAAACAATTATTTAATTAATTGTCCGTCGTTAAACATTTGTTATAAATTGTTTCTACTAATGGGCTATAAAATTGGGCAGTTACGGAAGTTTCAAAACTGTTCTCTTTTTCTTTTTAACTTTATGACTTCGTAATATTAAGTTCTTAAGTTTTCGTGATTGTTGCACTATTTTTAGTGTATTAAACTATTATATTTAGTATATTAAACTATTTTTAACCGACTTAAAAAGGAGGAGTTTCTCAATTCAACTGTTTTTTATGATACCTAGTGACGGGACGAACAAGTTGTGTGCCTGGTCGTGAACGAAACCTGTCCACTACAGATGCAGTGCTGCTCAGAGGTTTAAATCACAAAGATCCGAGGGGCACTGCCACTGCGCACGTGACTCTAAGACATAAGTTGCCAAGTCCTAAGTGCCTGTGACTTTACCATATTCATTCAAAACCGGAGTGCAATAATGCTTACAATACTGCTCGAAGGCAGAAATAGGTAAGGTGGCAAGTATTTCCCTGGACGAACTCATTCACAAGGAGCGCTCCTGCTACTAGATTAGAGATTATGTGTGCACGTTACGCGTTTACTTCGACATTTGTAAGCCGATTTCGATGGTTCTTGTCTTTGTTAGAAAGCGGATACCTCAGTAGTGGTTACGTTAAAATTTGAAGATAATATTCAACCTGTAAGGATGGCAAATTAATTTTAGTAAAAGTAGAGCTCCTTGTGAAACAGTTTGCCCAGGGAAGTACTGCCACCTTACCTCCTTACCACCTTACCTTACCTTGCCACCTTACCTCCTTACCACCTTACCTATTTTGTGGAGTCGAAGCTCCAAAATCTCGATCATCGCAGAAAAGTAGCCTGCTTGTCGGTTTTCTATCGGATACATTTCGGGGAGTGTGCGCAGGAACTTTTCAATTTGGTTCCGCCCTCACCGTTCCTCCTTCGGTCGACTAGAAGGTCCGGAGCACTCCATTCTTATGTCGTTGATATTCCACCTATTCGCACTAAGCGCTTTGCCTCCTCCTTTCTGATGCGTACGGCAAAGGAATGGAATGCTCTACCGGCATCTATATTTCCCGAAAAGTACAATTTGGGGCTATTCAAGGCTAGAGTGAATAGGCATTTTTTAGGCAAACGCGTCCCATCGTCGGTCACATCGTCGCTTAACATCAGGTGAGATTGTGGCCAAGCGTGTGTCTATTATATATTAAAAAAAAAACCTATTTCTGCCGCCAAGCGTGTGTACATTACTGCGTTCCTGTTTTGAAGGGTTAGGGTGCTGGTAAAATTACAGACACATGGGGCGCAGTGGCGGTGCCTCTCAGATCTTTGAGGTTTAAAGCTCTGAGTGCACTGCAACTGTTATGGACAGGCGTGTAGCTTACCAGCAGGCGAACGACTTGTTCGTGCCGTCACTTGATATTCTGAAAAGAAAAATACATTCGGGTCCAGTAGCTGAATATTTACTCTTGAACAGCGGATTTATTTAACAACCCTTCCACCAGTTTCACATTTGAAATGGATTTTGTTACAAGTCGTTATCGCAGGACTAAGAACGCATTAATCAAAACAAGTAAGCAAAACTTTTGAAGATCTATTTGTGAAGATAAGCCTTTGTTGTACACGGCGAGGCAACAACTGACCACCATCAATTTTAAGTTCAATAACAATAATCATCAGTAGGGTTGGATTTTAATAGTCAGATACTGCTGTGCTGACGACATTTCGTATAAAACATACGTTTATTATGGACGCAATGCTGATGCGGCTGTTGAGTAGGGTCCAACCTTTTTAAACATACACCTCGTTTGAATTTACCATTCCCACCATTTATAGAACCTCCATTTAGCAGACCCTTTTTTTGCGTCAGCAGTTAAAAATGTGATATATAGAAGTCAAATTAAAATAATCTCTATTTCATAGGTAAACAAAATTTTACTAACACACTTGAAATTGACATATTGATTAAACTTTTCGTAAGGCGATTCCCATGTGAAGAATGAACAAGAAGGTCTACTTGCTCTTTATAAATAAGCTTATTTTATACACACTTATCAATTTTATAAAATTTATTTCAAATGCCATAATATCGAGAGAGACAACCTGCTAGAGATAAACGGGTCATTGCCATGGATTTTGTCATTCAAATACGCAGAAGCTGAATAATCTTCAGTGTAAAGTTTTTTTTTATACCCAATAACTGTGTAATATGATAATTCCTTGATCCACTCTTAAATATACAAGCAATACCTTTTAAAGACCTATCACGTTAACATCACTTGTAGCAGTAATATCAGACTTGTTGAGTCTGCCAAGCATTACAGGTGATAAGTGACTCATTTTATTATAGTAACTAATATAATGTCCTTTGAAATAATTTTTTTAATGTAATGCATAATAAAAGATGGTGAAAAGCGCTTAGTACTAAAGGGAATAACGACCAAGTAAGGATGATATCCCGCCGTACGTCTGGATGTCCGATGGTAAAAGGGGGCGCGCGGGAAGAGCTGATGGAGCTCATGGTTTTTGAAGCAAGTTTTTGTTTCACTGTAGTTTAAATTCTCGTAGATGGCAAATTTTAAACATCAACTGAAATCTTATTATAGCAGCGCATTACACATTGCCCCGTAAGGCGAAGTGTTTCAATGCGAACCTAGATTTTAGGATGGGGGATCGCCTCTCGCATCCCGCAATCTGCGCACTGTAACTTTATACGAATACAATAAAAACAGGTGGAGAAAATTTGACGCAGATCCGACGTCGACAAGCTCCCGATGGCGACTGACGGGGCAGCGGGCGGCGGGTCGTATCGTTAAGCCGCTGGGTAAAGAGCGGAATAATTGTAACATTTCAGTTCTATAAACACGAAAACAAGTATATAAAAACAAAAAAAATACAATACAATACAAAAATTCTTTATTGTACACCAAAAAAGGAAACAAATACAATACAATTAAATTTTAAAAAAAGCGGTGATACAATGGGCGGTCTTATCGCTTTAAGCGATTTCTGCCAGACAACCTTTGGATGTAAGTAATTATATAATTCACAGGAAAAAGAGGTCGGTGTATGAAGAATTACTAATCAATAGATAAAAATTGATAAACAAACGCAAATATACATATATTTATAAATAATAAAACAATATAATAGAAAAATAAAACTTATTAAAAATAATAATGGTAGTTATAAACAAGATGTTACTTGTTAATAATTGTTCTGCGAGGACCGGTCCGCGAGTCTCAGAATATATCCTCCGCGTCACTGTGCTCATTGTATAGTTTAGAGAAATCGTGTCTGTGTCTCCGCTATGAGCGTGTGTCGCGACCACGCAAAAAATATCGGATTGCATAAAGCACATTGCATTAAACTGGGCAAATATTATCCACCATCAATCTCGCGATTGATTGCCAATAATAGCCGCTAGGGTGAACACGTAATATTGCCAGTATTAATTAATACCCACCTAGCATTATTGCTAGGCTGGAGCCGGGCTATTGTGTACAAAACTTATATATAACTCCTATAACTCGGTTAGCGTTGTGGAGGAGCGAAATTATAGTCGAGAAGACAGTGGATAGACATTTCTTTGTGTTCATGGGTTTTCGCGATGACTACACATGGGAAATGAAAAATAATTTTAGATCTAAATCACGTATATTTTATAACTATATATATGTACAACATAATGCAATACAAATATTCTTTATTGCACACGAACAAATACATGATAATACAAAAAATAAACTGCAATCTTTTCCAGGCAACTTTCGGGTTACAGGAGAAACTGTAAGACAACATTATTTGAAGGCGCAACAGAATAGACATATTGCACATATACAATATTTGCATTAGTATTAGATATAACTGATTGACGACTGTACTATCTCAGTCAACCGTGACCATGTGACCTGGAACGGGCCCGAAACGTCGGTTTATTTGAAAGAACAAATAGTCGCGATTTAAATCCGGAAAAATAGTTTCATTTCCAATAGGCTCTATATTATTCAGAATGCCTCGCTTTTTATTATTACTTCAACGCCCCTAACTAACTGCTAATTGATCGACTGCAATAGTATATTGTGTATTACGGACGGAAAATAGGAAATTACTAACGAGGGTCTATTAGAACGGCTCGTGATACAAACAATGTTTTTCAAAATCGGTTTACAATTGATGGAGAAATCGGTAAATACACTGGTATGCATATAAAATTTGAGGACTTTCCTCGATTTCCATGGATCCCCTCGTCAGATTCTGTCTTGGTGACAATGAAACTATCACTAATACTCTTTCAAACACAAAAGAATTTTCAGCATCGGTCGACAAATGACGGAGAAGTCGGAAAACAATTTTTTTTGAAGTCTGTTAAAAATAAGTAAAACAAATTATAAGAAATTCTTAATAATAAGTATTTAAGTAGTATGTGGCTGAATTGCAATTAAATTCCTGTCTAAATAACATTCTAAGCGAATGTTTTAATTTTGACCTACTTAGTAACTTCGAATGTAGGACCTTTAGTGTGCGTCGTTTTGAAACCCTCTTTTGTTCTCTTTAATAATTTATTTGTACGTTGTACCAGATATACACAAACAGTTATTCACAAAACTAACTGTAAATATTGCGGGGTTGCTATCTTTTAACAAATGCTGGTATGTCGACGTAGCTGCCGCAATTTTCTCTGAGAACTGAGATCCGAGCCGCGGCTGTCACAGCCAGATGTGCAGCGCTAGAGATGCCTATGGAATAGTCACTACAAAAATAAAAACATTTGAATACTATTCTAATATTTGAATAGTACTGCCAAAAACAGTAATGTGAGCATTACTGCGTTTCGGTTTTGAAGGGTAAAGATGCTTGTGAAATTACAGGCACATAGAACTTTTCAGTCACTGGGTGACGGGCGCTGTGGCAGTGTCCCACAGATCTTTGAGCTTTGAATATCTGAGCGGCACTGCAACTGTTATGGACAGGCATGTCGCTCACCAACAGGCGCATGACTTGTTCGTCCATACACTTGTATTATAAAAAAAGCGTAATTTGTTTACTTATAAAATAAAAAATATTAGAGTTTGCTTAATATCTTTTTCTATAAACCCTGTAAAGTGCTTCGCTCGATTTGTATAATTACATGCTGTTTAATTCCCCCTCTGCTGTTAATTTTAGCACAGGCTGATTAGTAGTCAATGATCATTTATCTATACCAAATGTATTAATGTATCTAGAGCGTTTGATTTACATAAATGTTAATTGCATCATTTCATTTTGCATATTCACCTATAATACGAATCTAAAAATTACGTTCCGAAATAGGCTGTTAGCTGGTCCCAACCCCGACGTGCTGTAGTAAAATGTTGAATGGCAGACGTAGCATAAAAGTTGGGTGAATGTTGGAGATTGTGAGCGTAGCGCATTATGTACGGAATGCCGTTAGGGATAGAATGAGGATAAAAGAAAGATAGTGTGACCAAAGATATAAATAAAATAACTTTATTTCAGACTAAGGTCTACATACAAAAGTTTGTAAACGAAAATCTTAAAGAAATATGTTTTAGTACAAGACAGAAAAAACACTCCATCTAGCAGTTATTTCATAAATGTATATATATAACGTAGTAATTAAAGTGAAAAATATATGTCGCCATTGGATTCGAACCATTTACTTCATAATTGAAAGATTTTAGTTGCAGTAGACCTCCTTGTGATCGTCCAGGGAAGCACTTGTGGGAGCGCAGCCGCGGTTATAGCGTAGAGAGAGATACTATTTAATATTTAAAAGAGGAATATAATCATAATTAAAGATTTATTGCAAGCGTTCATTTAGAAGATTTGTCCAGAACTCCCGCGATGTTCATTTGACAACAACCTTCTATTTTTTATACAGTTCTAAATATAAAATAATACAATCTAACTAGCCCGCGCTTCAGTACTGCCACCTTACCTATTTCTGCCGCCAAGTAATACGTCTCATGTGCCTGTAATTTCACCAGCAACCTTATTCTTCGAAACCGGATCGCAGTAATGCTCACATTACTGCTTGGCGGCAGAAATAGATAAGGTGGCAGTACTTCCCTAGATGAAGTCTATCACAAGAAGCTCTACTGTTATTGATAATTACATTGATTAAATTCTTGCTTATTCGTAAGGCAGATTCCCCTGAGAAGAATGAGTGAGAAACGCTAGGGTTTGCACTTTGTGAATAAACATTTGTACACATTTATGTCAAATATCATTGATCAAAATATCCTGCAAGACCCCAACGGCTCACTATCATAGGTCACAACCATAAGTTTTTTTTGTCATCCAAGTAGGTAATAGAAGCTGCATAAATACCTAGGTAGTGTAGTTTTTGTTTCACTATAGTTTTAAACTTGTTATATGGCAAATGTTTAACTGCCTCTGTGGCCGAACGGTTACCATGCGGGACTGCCACGCAGAGGTCCCAGGTTCGATTCCCGGGCCGGGAGAAATATTTGTATGGCCTACAATTATTTCTCTCGTGAGTTTGGGTGTAATTTGTGGTTGTCTATATATGTGTCCATGGCACCCGCGACACAGGGTTTCCCTAGTGCGGGGCTATGTTGAGTGTGTGTGTTATTTATTATTATTATTATTATTATTAAATGTTGAATATCAACCTGAATCCTATTATACGTATATGCCTATATAGGGGGTATATATCCCCTAAATGATTTTGTAACTTTGTTAAGACGATCGAGAACAGCTAATTTATTTTTATGTCTCATATTAATGTTACTATTTTTCGATAAAGATTACTATGTTTCATAACATAAATTAAATTTAAATAAATGTACGGAAAACGGCACATCAGACTACACATTTTTGTTCGAAAATCGCCTCCATTGCAACGGAATAAGATACGTCAATGTGTAGCTTGATGTGTTAGCGTGTGTACTTTGATACTAGTTTAAGAATGTTAATTTCTTTCTCGAAGACACTCTTAGCCCCATATTGTAAATTGCCCAAACCTCACGTTTTTACAGGACTAAAATTTCTATATAAATAAGAATATAATTATAGATTAATACTTAATTCTTTTTTGTGATATCAAATGACGGGAAGAACAAGTCATCCGCTTGGTGGTAAGCTACACGCCTACCTATTATGTGTCACTTAGAGCTTTCAACCGTTACACTCGTAACTCAGAGACATAAATCTTACAAGGTCATGTGCCTGTAGATCAGCACTCTTATCTTTAAATGTAATGCTCATGTACTGCTTCGAGGCAAAATAAGTTAAGATGGCAATGCTATCCTAAACAAAATCTTTCACAGAGACCTATGCTGCTGCAATATTTATCCCGTTATAAGTATAGTTATAAGAAGATAAAGATTGCACGCTCAACCTACCCATCTTGTGTTATCTGTAGTTGGCGTTTCTTTTATAGTTTTGTCTGGCCTGTCGTCTTTGATACAATCTTCGACTATAACAAGACAGAAGCAACATTTAATTTTGTATCAATGATATCTCAGTGATATCTCTACTTAATTGTTGCCACTTTATTAAGTATTCTATGCCTGTACAGTTACAAAATATATTTTCAGTATCGTACTTGAGGATGCTTTAGAATTCGTGCATTTCCAGTTTTTTCGTTCTTCGACTACTCTGAGGACTTCGTACATTGGTATTTTTAAGAACATTCTTTATTAGGGTTACAATCAACAGCGCGGTGTGCTTGCACTTTCAACCATCTTATCGAAGTGATGTTTAACCGCTCACGCGATACATGCTGCCTGCAGACGCATACCACACCTAGAGGTGCCGTGATGATTTTATGCCGATATATCGGATATCGAAGTTGTAACAGGTAAAATAACTAATTTTAATTGCTATTTCGGTAACGACTCTAGCAAACCATAAAGTTTTTAATGCCTGGGTCTGTCATTTAATAAAAAATAAACAACTTCAAAAATACGTCACGACAATCGTGTGTGTTACTGTTTGGGCTGGTGATTTCGGTGTTTATTTTGTTGAAAACAAACCGTAAGTAGCGTTTTTTAAGTTTACCCTGAATATAAGTGTTTATAAACTATACTTTAAGGAGTAGTTTTATGGTAAACGTTAGAACCACTCAAACGAAATATTATCATATTTATCCAAGTACACCAAAAATTTCATTAGTGCTTTTTAAGTACAGGATTTGCGGTATATTACTGCATTTTATTTGAGATGTTTTTGTTGGTAGTACGGAGGGTATTTATTTAGCAACGCAGAATAATAATTCTTATTTATAAAAACTTGTATTTAAACTGAATGCTTTTCTAATTAGCGAAACGAAATAGCCGCCATTTTGCGGTAGGAGGAGCGCATCGCGTCAGCGGTTAAATTGAATTTAAATACGTCAATATCTAGTGTAAAGAAGGACGTGTTATTGGCCGTATAGTATGGTAAGTCGCCACTAACGCTTACAGCTCCGCCACCAAATCGGAAATTGCTACCAGTAGCGGCAATCGTTAGTTGTGCAATGCGCAACGGGAGATGAGCGTCCCAATAGCTCCGGCACCTATCTGAACAATAGGGACTGCGCTATAGATGCACCCGGGGCAGCTCACCCAAGGCACTACTTTTGAGAACCGGATGAAGTCTGTGTAGAAGGGCTAATCTGGGGTCAGCACCGATAAGGTCTCTTTGCAGGCTTGTTTGCACAGGTAATAGTGCCATTCCCGTACAACCAAGAGGTTGCTAGGAAGATGCACTATAAACAAAACACGTAAAAAGATATGGGACTGTCTATATGGTAAGACATGACCACACCTTTTCTTTGTAAATAAAACAAAAGGCAGGCTACCTGAACGTAAGAATTCAGCATTTTATGAACCTCTGTAGTATCAGAGTGGTTCGTCAATAAATGTATTCTATTCACGCGCCTTTTGAAGTATCCCAAATTATAGCTCACTTTTTGACTGACATTTTCTTTGTCATTAGTTGTACAATGGCTGTTACATGCCTTGGGCTTCCTTTAGCAAACCGGGTTGTCTGAATAAACAGCATATAATTCGTTTATTGGTACGCATGACATGGCGGAATTCGCATGTAAGACGACCCACATACATATTTGTATTTTGATCCTGCAATTAATTTGTATTCACGAGTGAATCAACCTAATCCTCAAATAAAATTCATATTACTTCTTATTCGGAAACCTGCAACCGTATAAAATAATTAAACCATACTCTGTGTGAATTTTAAGCTAAAAAAGGTTTAAAATTTAAATTAATTCCTGTGCGGGCTACCAGGAGCGCAGAGCAAAGAATAGATTAACTCGACCGCCCTCTGGAAATAGTATATCTATGCAGCACTGCATTATACATTGTGCTGTTACAGTATAAATTCAAAATTAGTAAGCAATGTTTTAATGAATGTACTTGTAGAATTGGTAACAAAAGGTAGCGACCGCCAAGGATATAGAAGACATATTACG
This sequence comes from Hyposmocoma kahamanoa, assembly GCF_003589595.1. Lineage (NCBI taxonomy): Eukaryota > Metazoa > Arthropoda > Insecta > Lepidoptera > Cosmopterigidae > Hyposmocoma > Hyposmocoma kahamanoa. The sequence continues at coordinate 1,129,666 of NW_020653415.1, forward strand.
ATACGGGAAATGATTGTGTGTTACCCGTAACTGACGAGTCTGTATCAGTTGTTTTGATATGTAGGTACTGTAGATTGCTTCTTCTCAAAGTTATATTATGTCAAACAAGTTGACTAATTCGACAATTTTGAAATTTTATGACGTAAGTCTGATATGATGATACCGAACAACTTTCAAAAAGCAACGCATAATCCATTCCCGAAAGAGATTTCTATATAAATTCCGATCATCTTATATTTTGTAATGAAAGTAAACAAGCATTCACAAATTAGATGTGGGATCCTTATGGAAGTTACAGATTACCCCACCATATACCTTTTGCGGTAGAGGCAGTATTTAATAATAGTATTTATTCGAGAGGCGACCAGGAAATGAAACACGCACTCCTGATACTCTAGGTGTTAGTGACGACCACCTGATGGAACTGGCTCTAGAACATACTTGAAGGTAATTCCCCGAGGAACCTATGTTAAGTATGTATTAAATGTCTTGCGGTTTTTCTATTACGAAAATTTTATTAAAACATTCCAATAAAATGGAATAGTGACGTGAGAATTCATAAAATAGATCTCAGGGGCACTGCCACTGCGGATATGTGCCTGTAATTTCATCAGCACCCTTACCCTTCAAAACCGGAACACAGTAGTGCTGACATTACTGCTTGGCGACAGAAATAGATAAGGTGCAGTACTTTCTTGGACAAAACTCTTTCACAAGGAGGACAACCGCTACATAAAGGTACAGCAAACATCAGAGAAGTACGTAGAAAGTGCAACTAATAAACTCGCCAGAAATTTGTAAGTTCTTAGAAGGAATGTGCCGTTTCAACAATTGGATACACTAGTTGAGAGTCGCTATGTTTAAGCAATATAATTTACATAGACCACAGCCTCACCAACTCGAAACTAACTTCGGCTTAGTGGTGTGGTTGCACTACATTGAATTACTACAAACTTGTACCTTGTTATTGGATTTCAGAAGATTTAGTGTTGTAACTTGTGTCTTCAAATACCATTGAACAAGGCACTTGATTGGTTTAGGTGCCACGATATCTCTGACACATTTTTAGTTTACCAAAATAAAATATACTTTAAATTGGAGCTATTAGAAGTTGCTAATTGTCAATACCCACAATTGTGGAAGAGCGCAGGGTTATCATAAAGAACATTGAAAATTGGAGAGGACATATGCGACGCAACCTATACGATATGTCATGTACTTATATATAATCTGATTCAAGACAAGTGTAAGTTGTTAAGTGAAAGGAATTGAAGGTAGTAGTGGTCAGTGGTCAAAGGTACTGTCGAGCCATGTCGTAAAGGAGTTTAATAAGAAGGAAAGGTAAGGTTTAAATGCAACTGGACGGTGTTTACAACACCAGTAAAAAAAGCTCGTATTGTAAGATGTAATTAAAGTAAAATACTCGTATTCTCAAATCGAATGTAAGCGTATTTTTTTAACTTAAGTTTACGGCTAGACGTTTACAAAATGTGAAAGAAGATGGATCACACTGTTCATCACTCTAATGATTGACGAGACCGTATCTGAACACGACCTGTTTGCCGGTGCGTTGCGTCGGTACAACGATGTGATTTCAACGCACCGAGTGCCACATGAGCAATATCGTGGCGGAACGTAGGGCCGCTTACTTACGCTTCGCAGCACCCTTTCCCGCTTCGTCTCCTGGGGAGCCTACAACCTCTTAAAACAATATTACTTTAACCTTACATTGACTTTTCGTACCATAACGCGCTTAAAGTAAGATTATTGTAATATTAAAACTATGATGTTTTATTGGCAGCTTTGTGACTATTCATTCCCTCAGTTCGTACTACGACATGACTTTAACATTAAATTAATATTGCCCTTATGTCAAATTTAGCAATCTTAAAACAGTTACACGGATGCAATGAAAACAATATTATTTTCAGTTTTATTGTCTTAATATTGGTTTGTAATGAATAAAAGTTAAGTTGAACTTATTTATTTAATAATAATAATAATATAATAATAATAATTTATTCCCAAAAAAGATTGTATCACAAAAATTGAGATAAATGGTAATTAAATACTAGTTGTACAAAGTGATTTGTTCAAACTCTGATCATCCAAACTAGGCACATGCCTGTGTCTGGGAAGGAATTTACATATATCTCTCCAATATTTTGTTTATTTTTTATTTAATAGCACACAGTAAATAATTTTTCGTTAAATAAAAATACGCGATGTTTATTTCGTAAAATTATAACAGCGCCATCTATATGCTTCTAGTTCTACTAGTTCCGAATTCACAACGTGACTATCAAGACTCAGCTTGTTTTATGTATTTTTCGTCATGAAAATGCAGAGTAATTATTGAAAAAGACGTAATTTTAATAGATTTTATTATAACATAGTTTTCTTTTCTTAACAGTCAAAATTCTCTGAATATAAATAAAATTAAGTGCTTAAACATTATACTACGATAAGACGATTCGGAACATGAAAAAAGAAAGAGATGGCATTATATACTTCACATAGCGTTATCTCTTTCCTATTTCTAGTAAGGAATAGACAATATTGGGAAATCATTCGTTCTTTCAATCACTTTTGCAATAATACATTACTTGGTTGACAGGTTCGTCATGGTACGAATATGAGTAATATTATAATAAGCTTACTTTAAGCTTACATTAAAATAAGATTGTTTTTGGAAAGGATATTGTAGGCCTCCTGGCCCCTTGTCCGATGCGCACGCGTTTCGTCATGTTTCGTCGCACCATGTGGCGTGTAGTCGTAGTAGTAGTAGTGTAGTCTAATATGATGATTTGTAGTACAGTTTATGTGTGTATTTCAAGACGACCCGATTACTTGGAAAGGCAAAATTTGACTATGTACTTATATGTGCGAGGAAAGCTCTTGGTTTGATGTGTATTTGTTTTTTCGTTATATATGATTTTTATTTATACCGTGCAAAACTGAAGTGCTTTACCTCCCGGGCACTCTAAAATTTATTCAGCGGGGATGCTAATGAGTTGATACCTAGTTTTTGATGTTGCCCTGGTGCCGTCCTAATTGTCGCTCGCTTTTTATACGGCTAATGAAAAGTTTCACTGTTGTTTGTCCTGCATAATTTATTTATTCTCTTTGTGAAGAAGGAATATTAAAAACTTCTTATTTATTCAAGTCTCCTGGTACTTGATATTAAAACATTGTTTTCATTTTGCTCTTTTGAAGGACTAGTTTTCAGGATTTTATTTTAATGCTTTGAAATAACGCACCGACAAACACGAAAACTTTTCCCACAGACGGTTTTAATGTTGCTGTTCTCTACTGCTAGTAAAACTACTTTTCGAAACAAATATTACAAAGCGATTGTATCATTTCATACCTACAAAATGTTACAATTTAAAAAGTTGTGTCGAATTATTCAAATCGCGTAGTAGATGGCAGTTACTCAAAACATTTTAGGAGAATGTCATAAAACATCGCAGTTTATTTCGTATTTATATGGAAATTACTTATTCAACTAATAGAATACATGATATGAATAATGATATTAAGAAAATAGTAATTTAGTAATAATAATAATTTAGTATTAGTACAGATCCTTGAGAAAGAGTTTGTTGAGGCAAGTACTGCCACCTTACCTATTCCTGCAGTCAAGCTGCAATGTGGGTATTACTGCGTTTCGATTTTGAAGGATAAGCGTGCTGGTGAAATTACAGGCGCATTGGACTTTTCAACTTACGTCTCACGGTGACGAGAAAACTCTGAACGACACTGCAACTGTTATGGATAGGCAATCGGATAAAGGTAAAAGTTTACCACCAAGTCTATGATTTGTTCGTCCTGTCACAATGTATTTAAAAAAAATACATTCATCATAAATACATACAAAACATGGCAAATTTAAAATTAAATTCAAATTTTGCGTATAAATTCCGAAATCCTAGTGGTGCAAGAATTCGATCCCACAACAAGCAAAGATGCTTGACAGTCGGTGGGCTACCACGGCTGTTATGTTATGTTAAAAGTCGATAATACCTCCGTTCGAATTCAAATTATTTTCCGTAATAAACATCTTGCTAGGGTCGAGTCGCAGGGACACTGGCTTTATTTCAGATTTTTTTTTACAAACGATATTCAAGCCTTTTGAAAAATGTATATCGTATACGATACGTGTTCTGTTTAGTTCAGTTGATATAAAAAAAGTCATTGGTATATGTAAAGTACCTACCTATTGAACACAGCGGTTTGCTTGTAAAATTTCGAGGTAAATTTGTAATTTTTTTTCTATTGCGAAAATTTTTAGGAAATTGTGTTTTGTGTCATTCATTCAACTCTTTCACTGTTGTGCGGAATCAATAAAAGCCATTTGAGGTTGTATAGACTTTTAACATAGAAGGAGGATGTTCTGTGTGCGTGTGTATGTAGGTGTGTGTGTGTTACGAGACCACTCCGACATTTGTGAACTAATTTTTATTGATTCTTTTTTTTGTTGAAAAGGGTATACCTCATATTTGAGGATCCCACCTTAAGATTGGCAAATTAGAGGACGAATTCAGTTTATTGAATTTCACCAATTTTCCGTTAATCGATTTCAATTGGAAAGGAGGTAATTTTCAATAAAAAGTTAACGAAATCAGTTCACAAATATCGCAGTAATTGTACACGGTGTGTTTTAAATGCGCCGTAAACGCGCAGCTGAAGTGCTGTAGTGAATTAATTAAAGCGCGCGCATATATCGTGTTGCAAACAAGAAGCCTATAGAAAACTAGATGCCGCTAAAGCGGCCCGCGAGGGCTTTGCTTGAGACTCCTAATAGAGTGGAAGTTGGATTTTTAAGAGAATTTTCTTCGGTTGTGTTTGAGTGACAGGGACCAGGGTTACTGACTGCTCCAGTTTGGTTACATTTATAGAGGTAGCTAGAGTGACCGGTGAAGTCGTATCCTTAAGTATCTCAGAAGACCCCACCAGAGATTCAACAAACTCAATTTTATATGGCGGCCCTCTTGGATTCGCCATATTGGGAAATTTTTACGAGTTTCTTTTTCTTTCTCGTTTTCGCGTTTACGAGTTTACGAGAGTTTACGAGTGTTGTCGGGACGTATAAAATACGCCGTGTGCATAGGTATGCCTATACACAAAAAAAAGCCGAATTGAGAACCTCCTCTTTTTCTTGAAGTCGTTTAAAAAATTGTTCCAACGATAATAATACAACTTTATGTGGTCTGTGAATACAACGGTCTACTTAATAATGTATTTTTGTATTATTACGGTCTTAGAATAATAACGCATAGAAACCTAGTCCGCACACGCTAAGTGAGGCAAATTGAAGCGCGCCAAAAGGGCCTACGCGAGCGGGCGGGCCTTCAGTGCTCAAGGTCAACTTGCACCGCGAACA
>NW_020653415.1:1140051-1182997 GCF_003589595.1 Hyposmocoma kahamanoa
TTTTTTTTAAGTCGCAAACCAAATTATTTTCCTAAAATTTTTCTTCGTATTTATTTAGTTTAACCACACCAGACCACACCAGAGTTTGTGATTTTATAATGATAACTATTAAAGAAAATAAAGTATATTTGATAATTTCGGATTCTGATTAAAATTAATTCTAAGAGAGTAGAACTCCGTTGTGCCAAACACGTAATTTCACACTAAAGAAACATATTTTACAAATTAAGTCATTTTATATATTTCTTATATAGTTTTTATATAGTTCGAATAAACCGAGCGGTGGTTGGTTTTTGGTTTTCGGTTGTTTTAGTTTTTTTTAATTAGGCAGTTTTTTATACTGAAATAGGAGAGTCACTATACGTCATATATACATGATTGACACACTGGAGTTCTATTCTCGCTGTTGTATTAATTCGAACTATAGGAATCTGGAATAAAAAAGCGACGTCATGAATTGGGTTCTTATAAAATAAATACTGTGCGCCGTTCATGCTGTGGAATCACCGAGCTTGTAAAGCATCTCGAATATTAGTTGCCAAATGAATATATTAAAAGCGAATGCTCGCGGCGGTGGGGACGAATCTGAATATCTGTTTATAATAAACTAGATATGAAAAGAGCCCAAATGGCATTTTAGAATCCATTTTCCTACATAAACGTGGGCTCCCTTAACGATACAAGGGTCAAAGTCCGTCAGATCGTAGATAGGACATTTTCTCATTAGTTATCTGTCAAATGATCGGTCTCAAAGTTGAGGATGTACTGCGCATATGGATAAATATACTGGGAGAGCATAAGCTGAAACTATAGTGATTTAGGATTTTAAAGTTTTAATGAAAGTCTTATTTTTAGTTTTGACTCAAACTGTTGGCAACATTAGCCGTTTTAGAAACAGTGATGATTCTTGTGAAAAAGTTCGTCCAGAGACGTGCCACCTTACCTATTTCTGTCGCCAAGCAATAACGTGAGCATTGTTGCGTTCCATTTTAGGAGTGTAAGGGTGCTGGAAAAATTACAGGCACATGGGACTTGTCAACTTATGTCTCAGGGTGACGGGCGCAGTAGCAGTGCCCCTCAGATCTTTGCTATTCAAAGCTCTGAGTGGCACTGCAACTGTTATGGACAGGCGTGTTGCTTACCATCACGCGCACTACTTGTTCGTCCCGTCACTTTGTACCATAAAAAAAAAATGCCAGCCATGAGAAACTTATATCTGTATTTACCACGGAATAAAAGAAACAATAATTTGAAAATGTATAAAATCTTGATGATTATGGGTAACAAATTCTGGACTGTTAATATAATTTAATGTTTACTCTGTTGGCATATCGTTTAAAGTTAATTTTTATTTTATATTGAAATTTCAATCAATGTGCTGCCATCTACCGGTCAATAGCTGAAAGACTGCGAATTCGAGTTATTCACTTAGTTTTCCAAAACAGAAGCGACCATATTGCAGAGGCATAAGGTTTGCTCTCATTTCTGTAACAAAAAATAATACATTTTCTGTTTACCGTAATAACGATAAACAGATTTTTTTTTTCATTAAATAATATAACACTTAACGATATGATATGAAACACCGCTACTGAATTATATTACAAGTGTGAGTATAATTTTTGCACTCCAAAGCAGCAATATAAGGCATTTTCCTAGGATTTTTGAAGTTTTGTATACGATAATTGAAACGACTGTAACGTACTCAGCAAAACTGGCGGACTGAGCTCCAGTATGTAGAACTCCGCGCACTTAACACTTCTACTGTATTTTTTGGTCTGATATACATTTTTTAATAATATCAAGTAACAGGACAAACAAATCGTGCGCCTGAAGGTAAGCTACACGCCTGTCCATAACAGTTGCAGTGCCACTCAGAGCTTTAAATAGCAAAGATCTGAGGGACACTGCCACTGCGCCCGTGACCCTGACACATGAGTTGACAAGTTCCATGTGCCTGTAATTTCACTAGTACCCTTACCCTTCAGAACCGGAACATAGTATGCTGACAATACTGCTTGACGGCAGGAATAGGTAAGGTGGCAGTACTTCCCTAGACGAACTCTTTCACTATGGTTACTAATATTTACTGTGCCTGCCGAAGGGCAAGAATTAGGAACAGAGTACTGTTTGTCTGCTCTATACAGAGAATCGTATCACCATGATTTTCAGCTGTCTTTACAATTTGCCAAAGGTATGACGACGGTGTATGGTTAATTATAAATCAGATATTATTTTTTACTTTTTATCGTGTCGATGGCATACACTGCAATGCTTGCCATCGTGGAGAAAGAATTCGCCAAATGTGTTAAATTTGAATTACCTAAGGTAAAATCGACTGGTCCAAGCATTGAAATAAACGGAGAAAAGTTAGACCTTATTAATAAAGCAGTCTTCTTGGGAGTGACCTTAGATAGTAAACTTCAAAAGTTTCCACATACTTCTTCCCTGGCCTGCAGATTATGCTCCGCTGCATACGCAGTCCGCAGAATACGTGAGCTTACCGATGTTAGTACTGCTAGATTATTTTACTTTAGTTACTTCCATAGTTTAATGTCCTACGGTATTCTCATGTGGGGTAAAGAGGAAAACATTCAAAGCATATTTGCATTGCAAAAACGAGCAATTCGTTCTGTATACCGTTTAGGCTCTCGGGTTTCTCTTAGAAAAAAGGAGACTGGTATCATGACTGTGGCATCACAGTATATTTACTCAAACATTTTGTATGCCCATAAAAATATACATAATTGCAATAAGAAAGAAGATATCCATAATATTAACCTTAGATCTAAGTCCAAACTCATGGTACCACGATTTCGTTTACCAAGGTAAACGACTCTTTTGTGGGGAACTGTATACGTTTTTACAATAACATTTCGGAGCATATATTAAAATTATCATTTCCTTAGTTTAAAAACTACATTAAAAATATTTTTATTGAAAATTCATATTACAAAATTGAAGACTACGTGTTAGACAAAGATGTATAGGCATGTCGTCTTTCCGACATGCCTCCAGATTCCACACAAGTTTGATGCAAGGTGTATTTAGTCCATAGCATTTAAGTTTATTTGAAAAGAGCAATCCCTAGAGTTTCTTGCTCGTACTTCTCAGGGAAGTCAGTATAGCGAACAAGCAGTAGCTTAAAAGTCGCTTAATATGATGTTTTCAAGTGTAAATTTATTTTACCTATGTAATGATTCTTACTTTGACTTTGAATCGGCGTAAGGTACTCGCCGATTACTGCCCAGGACGCGTCAGACTACAGGAAATGTACATCACGTAGGTACGTTATGCGGTGAGACTCCTTATTCATTAATGATAAATATATCGATAATACTTATGACAGCACTAGCAATGGAAAGGCCTGGTTATACCAAATTTGGCATAAAATTTGGGTCTAAACAACTAATGACAGTTACCCTTGTTTTCAAAACGGACTGAAGCAAACGGAACGAAAACAAACTACTTCAATATTACCATTTAAGTTTACGTTCAGACTAGTGACGTCATACTTTACACTTTAGCACAACGATGATGAATGGTAGAGAGGAAATTACTTCGTGAAGTGCACCTTAGCGGCGTTGATAAAGATTTATGATTTAGAACGAGGTAAGTATAGTTACGAGACAATACTAAATGCATCGGGGATGATATGTATAATATGATTATAACAGTTACTCAGGTGACCATATATAAATAAAAAAATACAAAAAACGACGAGACTGCATGATCTAAAGATAATAGCTTTTCCGCAAGGTACAGTACGACACATAACATCAATATTTTCAATAATTCGATTGTATTTTTTTACTTAATTAGTTTTTCTTTTTAGTAATATAATAATTATAAATAGTAAGCGGAAGACCCCTGGGTGAAAGCAAAATGAAAGTTAATTCCCCTACTATGGATAAATATCACTGTCAAACACTCAATATTATCTGCCTGCCCAGCTCATTCACAATATGTATAGACTATCGCGTCTGCTCACGGTATTACGGTACTGATACTCTTTGACAAAATTCAACACTAAACAAAACACTATCACTATAGATAATGTTTTGTTTGGAACCTGTGTTTGGAACTGTTTGTAACGTGTAGTTGCTGTGAATGTCAAGAACATTCTATAGATTGAAATCGTTGTACAATGGTAAGCTGTTTTTTTTTAAATGGTGGTCCCGGTAAAAAAAAATTAATGGAGTGTTGGAGAGCTCCGGTCTGGCAAACAAGCCGGTTAGAATCCAGCCGAATAGAAGGCATTTTTATAATATGAAATTTACTGAATATCACAATGTTTTAGAGCGACATACATACAGCAACTTTTAGCAGCAGCGATTCAAACGCGATGCAAGCGCGCGGCTGTAAATCCCATTACCATCGCCATTAAATCTCAAGTGTAGCGATGCAATCGCGCGTTTACATCGCTGCTGTCGCTGCCGTGTGTAACCACTCTTACTGCCGTGACATTCAAATATTTTTTCGGGACGAACAAGTCATGCACCTGATGGTAAGGTACACGCCTGTCCATTACACTTGCAGTGTCATTCAAGAGCTATAAATCGCAAAGATCTGAGGGCCTTTGCCACTGCGCCCGTCACCCTGCGACATAAGTTCCATGTGCCTTTAATTTCATCCGTACATTGAGAACCTCCTCCTTTTTTAATTCGGTTAAGAATATTGCAGTACTAAAAGCAAAACGATTTTCGTGTAAACAACTCACTGTTTTAATAATAAAATGTGGAGGAAAGAAACAATATTTACCTTCATTTTTTATAAAAAAAAAAAAAACATCCGAAATTACTTTTAAAACCTAATAAATATCTTCGTATTATTTAAAACGTCGGACTTTCATGCAATTTTCATTCATAAATTCTTCGTAAAAGGCCGACCAGCAATATATTATGGAAATTAGACTTCAAGAATTAATTTTGAACGTGGTTTGTAGTAGAGTCACCATTATATTAGGATTATTTAAGACTCATGAACATTTTTTAAATTTATATAGCACTAAGACTTTCGCGATAGCTACACATTGGAAATGCAACTACTTTTTCAGTATTTGTTTTTCGGAACACCAACTTTTCAGTTCTCATATTTATGTATTCTATTTTGCAAAACGTATAGTGTTAATTGTCATGTTGATAATATGGTATTTAAACTTTTGCAATTATAGTTCATAGTAGGGTTTGCATTAATATTAGACACTGGATGTCATCATCTCAGTCAGCCGTGACCACGGGACCTGAAGGGCCCGAAGTTTTACAAATGACTATTGAACTAAATTTTTTTTCGATTTAAAACGCATTTTTCGAGTCATCTGCTACATGTATAATTGCTTAAAAGTGTGTTTTTGTGCAGGTGTATGTAAACGGTGGGTATGTATATATTTAAAGGTAAATAGGTTTATTATCTAATTAAAATTTTACAGCATAGTATAAGAGCAAGTAGGGCAATTCCCGCCTATTGGGCACGTAAATTCCTCACACGGAGAATAGGGTTGTTACAATATTAATTGTACCTACAGGTTGTAAACATAATTTGAAAAATTTAAGGTGTTAATCGAAAATACTGTATTCTCGTACTATGTTTAAACAACTTGTTAAATGCGGTATGTTCTTACGTATTGATATTTCTATACCAGCATCGCGGGTTGGTGTCTTGATATATTATGAAGTATGATTATAAAATAGATACAAAATGCTGAACAATTCTGAATTTGAGGCACTCTTGTGTAAACTATCACGAAAACAACAATAAACATGTCTACTACTTGATGTCAAAAACATCCAACGACCGCTTCAATTCCGTAAAGCGCAGGCCACTTAGGTTAGCTCACGTAGTTGCATGCAAAATTAAGCTAAGAAAGTACGTAGTAAGTAGTGACTATGGATACGTGTGGAGGTCAAAGGCGACGGAAGGACGATATATTTTACATTGTTAGCGGGATCGTTGGGTTAGTTTACTTACCTCGGTTAGCTTAGTTCGCGATGTGAACCGAAGTATGAAAAGATGACCCGGCTATGTGACCTAAGCTAAGTCAGCTTAGCTTTGACCGCGGTGTGGCCTGCACATAATTGATGCAGCGTAAGACGACCCGTGCTTTGCAACGCGAGTGCACCGCAAGATGATGGTAATGTGTGTGTCCGTACACGGCGTGCGGGGGCATGCACACATACAAGCCGTGCTGCCACGTTTGTGTGGAGTTACCATACTTGCCTTATTATATATACATAGTTTATTGTAACTAATAAAAAAATACATAAAATATGCTAAAATTTGAAACAAAAAGTAGTAATAATAAATAACGCACACACTCAACATAGCCCCGCACTAGGGAAACCCTGTGTCGCGGGTGCCATGGACAAAGATTAAGACTTAAGAAAAAATAATTACCGAACAGTTGAAACCATACTTTCGTATGAAGCGCTTTGTTTCTTCCTTCTTAATGCACATGCCATAGGAATAGAATAAACAGGCTAAGGTTGGAGTGAGTGGTAATTTTTTAAACAAACATGTACCATTGTCGCTTAAAATCAGGTGAAATTCTAGCCAAGCGTCAGTTTATGTTTCATTAAAAAATGCTTCAAAAATATCGTCACCAACACAACTGACACGAAGTTGAAATGTCCCAGCTTTTCTGATTATCATGGAGCCTGTACTCATGGGCTTTGCAAGATAAAGTATTGTAATAAGAACTCTATAAGAAGAAAGTACTTACGGAAACGCAATTTTTCACCCTCTGCTCGATGGTACCTGAGAAAATAAAAAATATTTTTAAACGTGGTTGAATAAGGAAATTAGGTTATTTGAGAACGCGTACCATAGCTTAATATCGTGCGTTTATTTTGGTGAAGTCAGTAACTGATGAAAAAATATATAACCCATTATATTCAACCGGAATATACATTCAGGTTCTTCGTATGTCATCACGGATTATAGTTATGTCTCAGGGTGACGGGCACAGTGGCAATGCCTCTCAGATCTTTGCGATTTAAAGCTCTGAGTGGCACTGCAACTGTCATGAACAGGCGTGTAGCTTACCATAAGGCGCATGATTTGTCCCGTTCCGTCCCTTGACATTATAAAAAAAAAATAAGAAAACAGATAAATCTTTATCTGTCATGGCCCACAATCACGGATTTGTGTACAAAGACTATATTGGTTTTAAATTATGTAGTTATAAACCATTTTTTATTTTATGTAAAAAATATTGAAAATCTACACACACACTTAACATAGACTCGCACTAGGGAATCCCTGTGTCGCAGGTGCCATGGATACACACATAGACAGCCACAAATTACACCCAAACTCACGATAGAAATAAGTGTAAGCCATACAAATATTTCACCCGGCCCGGGAATCGAACTTGGGACCTCTGCGTGGCAGTCCGGCATGGTAACCGTTCGACCACGGAGGCAGTTTACGGAGTCTACGGAGGTGATATATAATAAGACTATAAAGATTTTAAATTAAACATATTTTTAATTGTATAAAAATTCTAATTAGGTTATTATCAGACTTTCTATCAAAATAAATATCGCCACACCCGTGCACGAACTCTGCGTGGTCAGTTGTAGTAGGGACCGATATTGTTCTCTAGATGATCAACAATAAATACAAAACAAACAAATATATTGCACGAATGTACATATTTTTTAATAAAAATACATTTTTATAATAAATTTTTTAATTTAGATTTATATTTTTACAAGACCTGTGGAATAAAAAAAATTATAGTAATGTTTGCATAGTAGCATGTATATATATATATATATATATATGCTACACGTAACAACAACGTAACAGATACACATCCTCAACGAGTCTTGTATCTTCTTACTTTATTAATAAAGTTTATACTTTTATCATCTATCAATTTAAACAATTAGGCGTCAATACTATAGCGTAGTATTGGCCCCTACATCGTTTTTATATATATATATATATATATATATATATATAGAATAGAATAAACAATAAAAAAAGAACTTTAATTATTATACAATCTTCATGAAGCTATACAGTTTAATCTTAGCACCTAATAGTGTATTTCACAATTAATGGAATGAATCTTCCATTAATTGTGAAATCAGTTTCTACCAGAGTTCCCGCGCTTAAAAAGGGAGAGATGGCTCGTCATTAGGAGAGGTCTATATCTAGCAGTGGACCGCAATAGGCTGATAATGATGATGAAAAAAATCTAAAATACAGGAACCAAGCGGTCATAATTTCTTCTGAAGTAAATATTGCGTACATTTTGTATAAATTTCTATCAATCGAGTGAGCAACAGTCTCTGATTCGTGTTAATGTGATTATTTGGTGAGTACATAATGTACATAATAAAAATGAATTGGTAATGTCATCCAGACTCAACATTGCGGTAAAATTAACCAGATGCCAATCAACTCTGATCACCCGGCTAATTGTTGGGTTTAATTAATAAATTTAAATATATAACCCCCTAAATTCCATTGGGTCTTACAACGGCTACAAATAATAATTTCAATTAATTTGTAGAGCAATGTGTTGAAATTTGTTTTAATTGAGCATATTTCGGAATAACAGAGGGCTAAAAGTTACTTGGTTTCATATACTAAACATGCCATGTTATTTGACTACGAAGTCAAATAACATGGCATGTTTAGTATATGAAACCAAGTAACTTACATATACGATTATTAGTACATATACGAATATGTACTAATATCATGTTATGTTCACTACCCTGACAGTCATCTATTTTTCACTAGGTTCGCGGAGTAGGAATAGTTAATACTAATTGCAGAGGCCGGGAATTAAGAATATGAGTTGTTTTAATACGAGTCAAGCAATCACCGTTCCCGCGGAGGCTTAGATAGTGCTTTTCTGAAACAATGCAAGTAAATAATAAAAGACGAAAGAGAGGAAGATGTATAACAGAAAAAGTAAGAATAAAAACATTAATTAATATTAAAAGTAATATTTGACATAATATAAACGCAAATTATGATAGATGAAATCTGTGTCCCTGTGCCAACATGCTCAAGAAGGTAGAAACAGTATTGCAATGATATTTAAAGGTAAAACGCGAAATGGGTTCCTGCACATGTTCAACTATGTAAGCCATTAGAAAGCATCCACCCGCAATGGCGGCGTTCCCTGTTGGCTATCAGTGTTGTCAATATTTATTGCCTGTCTGTGACGTCACTAATTGCACCATTGTATATACAATGTTGGTAAGAACAACGAATACAAATGGGTGTTTGGGTGTTTATTATGATGCTAGAATTTGTTTATAATACAGCATTAGCTTAAGGATAAAGATAAATAATGTAAGGTACCTATTTAAAAGTTGAATGCTTAGAAGTAAAATGAAAAAAAAAAAGTCTTTAACGAGCTCCGAGGTTTTCGCGATTCAAAGTCAAAGTGAAGTCATTTATTCCATAAGTAAAATTTTTACACTTGATAACTTCATTTTTAACCTACCTTTAAAGCTACTGCTTGTTCACTTTGTTGTTGTCACTATGCTGACCTCCCTGAGAAGAACGAGCAAGAAACTGTAGGGATTGCTCTTTTCAAATAACCTTAAATTCTGTGAAATACACTTTGAATCATAATTGTGTGGAATTTAGACTCTTGTTGTCTTTCCACACTTCTTTATCTGAAACATATTCTTCAATTTTGTAATATGACTTTTCAATAAAATGCTTTTCATGTAAGTTTTAAACTTACGAAATTATAATCTTGATATATTCTCCGGAATCTTATTGTAAAAGAACCATTTATCTTAGTTAAACTAAATCATGGTACCATGAGTTTAGACTTAGTTCTAAGGTTAATATTATGCATATGTTCTTTCATAATGAAATTATGTATATTTTTACGGGCATACAAAATATTTGAGTAAATGTACTGTGATGCCACAGTCATGATACCAGTCTCCTTAAACTTTTCTCCGAGAACCTAAACGGTACACAGAACGAATCGCTCGTTATTGCTTCACAAGTATGGTTTGTATATCTGCCGATTTACTCCATATGAGAATCCCGTAGGACATTATACTATGGAAGTAACTAAAGTAAACACATAGGAAATGAGACTATTTTTGTTCAGATGTAAATCGCATATATTTGCTTTTTTATACAAGCCAACGTTTGGTTGGGGCCCTTTACAGGTCCCTTGAAAAAATTAACGTTTTAACTTGTTTATACATATATGAATCTATACTACCTCAATTGGCTTTGGTTGATTCCACATGACAGTAAAATTGAATCAATTAGCTTGAAAAAAAAAATAGTAAAATTGAGGATGCACACTGATTACTATACACGAAGAAATCACGATTCCTAACAATTTTCATGATAGACAAAAAAAACACAAACTTACCTCAAAATTTTACAAGAAAACTGCTGGATTCAATAGGTACTATACATACACCAATGGTTTTTTTTATATCGACTGAACTAAACAAAAAACGTATACTACACGATATACAATTTCCAAATGGCTTTAATTTGTCCTGTCAGTATCCCTAACCCTTGACCTAAGCAAAATGAACCTAATTAGTAGCGGAAAATATGTTTAACCGCTCACGCGATGCGCTCCTCCTACCGCAAAAATTTGATTTCGCAAAATAGAAAAGGATTCAGTTTGAATACAAGTTTTTATAAATAAAAATTATTATTCTGCATTGCTAAATAAATATCCTCCGTACTACCAACAAAAACATTTCAAATAAAGTGCAGTAATACACCGCAAATCCTGCACTTTAAAAGCACTAATGAAATTTTTGGTGTACTTGGATAAATATGATAGTATTCCGCTTGAGTGGTTCTAACGTTTACCATGAAATTACTCCTTTAAGTATAGTTTATAAACATTTATATTCAGGGTAAACTTAAAAAATGCTACTTACGGTATGTTTTCAATAAATAAACACCGAAATCACCAGCTCAAACAATAACACACACGATTGTCGTGACGTGTTTTTGAAGTTGTTTATTTTTTTAAATGACAGATTCAGGATTAAAAATTTTATAGTTTGCTAGAGTAGTTACCGAAATAGCAAGTAATATTAGTTCTTTTACCTGTTATAACTTCGATCGAACAGCTGTTCCGGTTGGCTGCTGATAGAGACAAATACATTCCTGTTCTGATGCTAACAGCTAATCAGGATCCAAGAGGCACTCTAAGAAGAGAAGAATGAATAATATAATGTTTTACTATCGTGATATTAGTTTATTTTTTTGTGCAATTATTCCACCAGTCTGTTGTAATTATTAAACAAAGATGGACTATAGAGAAAAAATCTTGGATCTCACGGGTCTCGAATCTACCGTCTGTGCCATACCAGGACGGCCGATTTACCAACTGAGCTACAGATTGAGTCGGCAAACATTACGAATTTTTAAAGAAAAACAAACGCATAAGCGTTTGTTACAGATCTTTGTTTATGGTTTTTAAAGTAACATATATATTAGACTTGGTTATCACAATTCAATCCATTAATGGAGCTAAATAAACTTTAAAGCAGGGACCGTAAGAGTTATCTTGCTTGATGATTTGTTTATTTTTGATTACCGGCATGGAAGCTTTATAGAGTTGCATTGTAAATTCTGCTCTATGTGCATGCAATGTACGTTCAATTTTGTACACGCTGAAACCACTACAATGGTTACATGTTTCTGTCCCTGCTTTAAAGTGTACAGGAATTCCTCGATTAATCTTTGTGTGCACAGTACAGAGTAACACACGTTCCTGTGGTGTACACTGCTTTGCTAATTACATTTTAACTTACGTTGACTACAGTTCAAGAAATCTCTATTTACAAAGAGCAAGTTCTAAAAAAAGTTACTCTGAAGATACGAAACGAGGTTACCTAACCAACAGTGAACCAAGGTAGTCGACATATCTGGTAGAATAAGTAAGCTGAAGTGGCAGTGGGTTTGGCCATATCTGCACCCACCACACGCAAATTAGGCGTCTGGACGTCGAGTTGCGGACAACAGCCCGTTACACCACACCATACCATGCCACACCACCAGGTGTACGACTTATTCATCCCGTTATTTGAGACGGGACGAACAAGTCGTGTGCCTGATGGTAAACTACATGCCTGTCCATAGCAGTTGCAGTGCCACTCAGAGCTTTAAATCGCAAAGATCTGCGCACTGCGCACGTCACCGCATTTTATTTATTTTTGACGGGGGAAATCTTTATGGCTACCCCTGAGCCCAGGGAGACTCAGGGGTTATGTGGGGACTCTCCCTCCAGACTGGAGGGCCTACCCCACTAAAACCCCCCCGGGTTTCTCTCTCGCCGGTTGAGTCGGCGCCGTGGGATCGGTGAACATCCACCATGACGCCGCCCGGGGCGCCCGTCACCCTGAGACATAATTAAGTTGACAAGTCCTATGTGTCTGTAATTTCCCCAGCGCCCTTACACTTGATTTTGTAATAAATGTTTTTGCCCTGCTTCTCTAAGCTACATAAGATGAACAAATATTGTAGCAGGTAAGTACTAACTCGCCAATTACAGAAACAGTGTAGGTTTAACAAGCTTGTTGGCGCATGTTCTCGCATAATTACGCCTATATTAAGGGCAAATATGATTTTTTATTTAAAGGCGTTACATTTAGTATCAACTCCGCAATGTAATTCGATTTACGAGTTTATTTACTGCAAAATTCTGTCGATCTTTGGTAACAAAAAAAGAAACAAAAAAAGGCAGCGACATTCAATAATTTGTAAATCCACTAAATCCATATTCAATCCAATTAGTCATAACAAACAAAAAGAGCGTACTAGTAATAGTGAGTGAGTCCAGTGGCAGTAGAGCTCCTTGTGAAAGAGTTCGTCCAGGCAAGTACTGCCATCTTAACTATTTCTGCCGCCAAGCAGTAATATCAGCATTTGGTTTTGAAGGGTAAGGGTGCTGGTGAAATTACAGGCACATGGGACATACCAACTTATGTCTCAGTATGACGGATGCAGTGGCAGCGCGCCTCAGATCTTTGCGATTTAAAGTTCTGAATGGCACTGCAACTGTTATGGACAGGCGTGTAGCTTACCATCAGGCGCACGACTTGTTCGTCCCGTCACTTGATGGTTTAAAAAAAAGTGAAACATGACAATAATACATTTAAAACAAGTCTGTCTGGCTTAAAAAGCACGGAAACTAATAAAATGCAATCTAAATTTAATATTTCGCTCCCTTGGTATAATAATAAGGCTAGACCGACAGCTTTTCAGGAAACGGATTTTTAGATTCTACGAACAAAATTAGTCGGATAACTTTTTATGCTTAAATAGCTGAGATAGAACCAAGTTACATATGTTGGGCATTATGTTACCGATGATCTTTATGACCAGGCCCATATAGAGAGGGAACGTAGGACACTCAATGTAGTAAACAAGTAAACATTATACTTTTCAATATCTATTGTCAATCGTTCTAAACGAGCAGCCTGTGGTTTAGTTACACTAAAAAATCGCTTATACTCCGTCTAACCATTTATATAACTTTTCCCATTTACATGCCTCCAAAGTTCCGTAATTAATGAAATGACATACTACCATCAAAGACAAAAAAATACAATACTTCCTGCACTTTTTTTTTTATTTAAATAGAAATTAATAAGAATAAATTCAAGTTAAAATAAAAAACAAGATTAAATAGTAAAAAACATGTCAAAAGGGTCCATGACTCAGCCTCTGAGGACTATGCTAATTACATAGCCCTCGCCACAGACCACGTGTGCCCTGTGGTCTGTGGCGAGTTACTCTGTCATGGCCCGTCATAATATGGAACACCACAATCAAATAATATGAGAAATCTTTCTAAATAGAAATATGTTTGTCGGGAGAAATATTTGCAGGCCATATAAACAATTCTCCCGACCCAGGATTCGAATCCGGGTCTCTGGATGGCAGATCAGCATAGTAACGACTATAGAGGGTTGTGACGGTGTGACCTCCTTTCACCGTCATCACACCTTTTTGTATCGCCTCTCTCCTCTTGTATCCTATATTTTGTTTATTTTACATGTATTTAAATTTTAAATTTGAATTGTTCCATCTTCCTTCACTTTCTCATTTTGTTTTCTGTTCTAAATTCCATCGCGAATAATCGCTAATTTTGGTTCTTTACTAGGTTTATAATCATTAAATAAGCTAAATCATGTGTAATAATTTATAAGTCTACAGACTTCGTGTACCTACATCTGTAATTCAGTTACTCGGCCCATTTAGGGGTAAGTGCCTTAATAATAAAGTGTAGGGAGTGTTTTATACTGTTGTACCTGTTTTTTTACATTTACCTTTTTATTGTTACAGCCCTTTCTTTAACTTTACTTCTTTAATAAATTTGGTGGACCGGAAGTTTCCCGTTTCATTGCCGTGAACTTTTGAAACTTGTGAATTCTCTGCATATCCCATTATCATAATGCATACAATTCTGTCGACATATCTAACAGTCAACTCAGTTTTGGAGTCATCTTTCATCTCTTGAACACAGAATGACGCTACACCAAAGAGGAAACAGAGCTTCGTTACAATGTTGACAAAGAAAAAACAAGTTTAAAAGCCTTTACGCTTTGTGTTTTTGCCTTGTTAACAGCCGGCATGCCCGCGCATAATTCATAGTCGTATCATCCGACATGCAAAATGTAACCAAACGCAAATTGTCGACAAACGTAATAAAATTCCGTATCAACGTGAATGTGTGAAATATTTTATTTATTTTCGGTTTTTATGGCCGTTATGTCTGCTGTAGGTACTGTAGATATCGATATCGGCATCTTTTTGCGCTTATGGTGTAGCCTCAGAACAATAAACGCAGTAGCAGTGGCTAGATAGCGTCTGACGCGTGCCAACTATAAGGTATCGATAGACCTATCTGAGCTCAGTCCTCCATTTTCGCTTTGTATGGTATGGCTGTGTCATTCTTTCGTCCAAATTCTCTAAAATCCTAGAAAAACGCAAAAATATTACCTGTGATCATTGACTTACAATTATATGGACGTCGGGTCCGCGCTAAAAAGTGTCCGAACGTTAAAATCGTATACAGAGCGTCATTCACGCTCTAGTCTTCGTTTGTTCGACTGACAGCGAAGCAAGCAAAATTAGACAGTACTGCGATAACATTACAATTTAAATTCAACGTTTTAGCTTTTTCATATTCCTTGATATGTCACTACGTTTAAATAGGTGGTTGACTTGGGACATTTTATTCGTGGTTTTTGTATTAGACCCGTCGTCCATTTATTTGTAAGTCAATGGGAATACATAATTTTTTAAACGAACATCTTTTAAACATTGGTGAGAAACGCACAAAGTACCACCTGAAATAACCATTTTAATTAAAAATATTTATAAATCTTTTATAATTTTTCTACTATTTAGACGCAAACATTATTATGACTAAAAGTAAAAACTAATTTTTCAGGACATTGAACCTTATTAGCCTTTTTCTGATTGAGACAAATTACGCACTGTGTTTACCGAATTGAATGGCGGTACAAATTAAAACGTGTTTTACTTACTTAAGACTTTGATCATTCTTGCCCTGGTCTCTTAATTTATTTTTATTTTTACAATATTTTAGAACGGTTACGCGCTCCACGGTTACCGATTGACTGTATAGACACGAGTCATCACTAATTACAGAAACCTGTAGTGATAATCATTAAGTAAATAACAACGAACGCCTTAAAATTTATATGTTAACTCATTATGCCCCAGACCACATTAAAGAAAAATAAGACATAAACGCTCACTTGAGCGCTCCGGCCTCTTCATTCCTTTTTATTTTTCCGATATTTTAGAACGGTTCCACGTTCCACGGTTACCGGTTGACTGCATAGACACGTGTCATCACTAATTACAGAAACTTGTAGTGATAATCATTTAGTAAATAACCACGAACGCCTTAAAATCTATATGTTAACTCATTATACCCTAGACCACATTAACCAAAAACAAGACATAAACGCTCACTTGAGCGTTCATAAAACAAAGCCAAAGGTACCAGGAGAGTAGCAAATAAAAAAGGAATTTCGTTTCCAAAGCGAGGTTTCAACCCCTGCATACTTGATGCTTTGCAATCTATTGTTTCAGTCGCTAGAGACGCGTTTAACGGGACGTATGCCTATATAAGGGTACTTTGGATTTGTATGGGTCTAGAAAATAGGGGTGAAATCTGTTGTAAGGTAGTTCAATAAGTGATTTTTATCAATAAAATAAAATCTATTTGCTGTGAATATGTATTAAAATAAGGAAAATAAGTAATATTAGCCAACATCACATACGTTGTTCCGATGCCCAACTAAGTAAAGGGTTTTCCATTAAGAGCGGGTAGATTTTGATGAGTTCATAGCGGCCATGTTGTTGAGGCTGCTTTTATCAAATCTGTCGTTTATTTTTCAGCCACTAAAGACAAATCATCATGGCAAGTTACAGCGTCGAGTAACGTGCGAATGATAAAAAAATGTTATCAAAATGGGTGTTTTATTTTCGTAATGGTACCGTCTTTCCAACAAAAAAATAATAATCAAAATCAATTCACAAATCACAAAAAAAAACAAAAAAAAATATAGTCATAAAAATATAATATAGAATCGAGAACCTCCTCCTTTTTTTGAAATCGGTTAATAACATTACAATTTAGAAGTAAATGTCATCGACTATTGTTTTTCAAAACAATAGTAGTTTAACGGTTTTGGCATAAAGCCATACTCAAGTCTGTTCATCCATCATTCTCTTCCACATGCCGTTCTGAAATTATACCCATTTTTATTTACCTTTGTTTATAATCTTCAAATTATGTTTGGCGAGAATTTACACATTGAGATTATGTAATATTTAAACGTCAAGCAAAATCCACGACTTGCGGTAAAATTACACGTACATATTTCTGCTGCAACGTATTTTACTGAGGACGTTCTGGTGAGCACGTTTCGTACAAAGTTGGTTCTAATTTTGGAAATTAACTTCAGCTTTGTGTCGTTATCGATATACGACATAAAAAGTAATATTTAATGTCGAACTTGGCGAGTTTTTCGTAAATAATATAGTTTTAAACTTACACGGGCTTAATTAAAGAGCATATTTCTTGAAAAAAGAGAATTGGACAAACCTGTAAATTAAAAGTAAATGATCTTTTTAAATTTGAAAAAGCAGCTGTCAAAAAATCTTAACGGTCATCTATTTTAATGATTGATCCTCTTTCTCTGAGACATAAAATAAATTAAATCGATCGATATTTTTATCCCTTCTGAGCTATGCAAAAAATGTTTGATAATATAACTTTGATAGTTTTATATTGGGCCTTACAACTAAGACAAATTAGCATTAAAAATAAAATTTAGATACTTATTTTTAAAACTAAGTAAATGTTGATTATATTTGTATACTGATATTATATTCATTATAATATATTTGATCTGAAAACATGTTCGGAAATGCAAGCAAATTGGCTTCTGGCATTCGCCGGCCGCTGTCGTGGGCGCTCACTTCGCTCGCTCGGCTCGTGCTGCTTTTTCTTATACTAACTTAACCTACTGAATGGAGCGCGCAACCAAGATTTATTAGGGAATCAATATAAAAAGATATACTGGTTATAAAAGTCACTAATCGTTAAAAGAAAAGACCAATGTTAAAAAAAGAGAATCAAATTTTAATTTTTAATACCAAATGTTACTTTAGTATGCTTAAACATAATTATATTGTTACCTTAGATGCAGTTCATTTATATTTATCCATAGATCAACTAATATAGATGGAACAATATATATTTATTATTTAAAAAAGTGCACATTTACAATAGATCAATTATTCCTTATCAATCCGGATCAAATAATACTATCCCAATTACAAATGAAACTGCTTTCCATCAATAATAATAACAAATTATTGTAGTGTATTCAAAACGATAGATAAATAATAAGGTAGTAAAAAGATTATGATATTCAATGAAAATAAAATATTGCAATTAATGAAGAATGAATCTCTGTCAGTTTTCTGGTAGTTTTCAAGGCACCTGGCCGAGTAAAGAAACTTTCAAAAGTGCTCACAGGTGGCGCTCTGGTAAGGAAGCCGTTTGCACCCAATACAATAATCCGCAACAAGTACATAGGGAAATTTGTAAGATGTGCTGTCTCGATCCGTAGCTTCGTTAACAGAGCTGTAACCACGTTTAGGCAACAATTGCTGGTTCAAGTCCAGTCGGATTGAAGGAATATTTCTTAAGCGTCGATACTACCTGAGCTCGAATTCAAAATTTTCCCGTACTTACACGGTTCATTTTACCTGCCATAAAAGCAATTTGAAAAATGTATATCGTATACATTATGTGTTCTATTTACTTCAGTTGATATAAAAAAAAATATATATGTAAAGTATTACTAAATACGGCGATTATCTAGTAAAATTTCGAGGCAAATTTATGTTTCCATTCTATTGTGAAAATTTTTATGAATCGTGTTTTCACACTGTATATTAATCAGTATATGTATATTCTCAACTTTACTATATACTTTTTCCAAAGTGATTCAACACTCTCACTGTTATACGAAATCAACCAAAGCCGTTTGAGTTTTTCGCCATTTGAAGTTGTATCGACGCTTAAAAATGAATTTTTCTTTCTCTCATTTTGCAAAAACCTAAGATCTCGACAGTATATTAAACTTTACATACGCGTTTACTGTAATAACAAAAAAACGTAAAACTACGAGACTTGGGACTATTTCCAGCAGCGTAATTCAGCGGCGTAATTTTCGCAACACTTGTCCCTAGTCTAAAACAGCATATAATGCTGTAATCGCTATCCACATGTCGAGGCATGAATGCACAAGTCGTTGGCACCGTGCCAGCCGCTATCTCTGATTTGTTAATAGATTACTCGTTTGTCTGCCTCCCTTCCTACCCATAGCAACAATCTCTTGAGACTTTACATATGTCTATATACAGGCAGGTCTAGAATCTAGATAGATGTGTTTAAAGTGCAGGTCATGAACCCCCGTTCAGATACAACGTATTTTCTGCTTAGGATGGCGGGCTTGCGACAGTATTCCATGTAATTGAAATTTGTTCCTATTTTTAACCGACTTCAAAAAAGGAGGAGGTTGAATTCGACTGTATGATTTTTTTGTATATATGTTACGCGATAACTCGGGTGTTTGTGAACCGATTTTCATGATTCTTTTTTTTGTTGGAAAGAGGGTATCTCCATGGTGGTCCCATTTATTTTGAAGAAAATCATCCACCTCTAAGTGTGGCTGTTCACGCATGAAGATTCATTTTTATAAATAGCGTCTAAATTTCATAATATTTTAATAGTTGATTTTGCTATTCTCCAATTCAAGGCTTTTTTCTATATAAAAAATACTTGTTTTCAAATATTTTTTATGGTGGTTAGTGTTGAAATTTTTTTATCTTGATTAAGTGGGCGATGAGCCAAAAAATTTGAGAACCTATGATATAGAGACTAGTAGAGAGGTTTGCGGTTTGTCAGTTTTCCGTTATGATATCACTTTACTTTTTATTTTAAAAAATCCTCGTACAGGGCAAGACTTGAACTAGCATCTTTAAGTATACCAAACTGCCAGATGGGAGGAATTTTTGTTTGAGTTTGATCTTTATATTAATATTTATAATAATATAATAGCCTATATATAGTCCTACTTCTGTGCACAGGCCTCCTCTCATAGTGAGAGAGGTTGGGCAGCAGTTCCCACGCGGGCCCAGCGCGGATTGGCTTTATACACATTATTAAATTGCTTTACAAATGTGGCCAAGTTTCCTCACAATGTTAAAAACATTTTCGAATTTAAATTCGACTTCATGATCATTGATAATTAATTTATGAAAAATTTACGTAATTAAGTTCCTTCAGATAGTTTTTTAATCGTTCATAGGTAGACCAGTCATTTTAAAAATATCGCTTTTAAAGAGGAAACATTGTTTGCTTTATTTGTCTTACTACGTCTTAGGGCGGAGGAGTCGGGAAATAATTCCATTTTTATTATACAAAAGCACCATCTTCAGGTTCTGAACAACTTCAGAGCTTATTTCTGTAGCGAAGAAGCTTTTATAATACTTAAACTCAATCACGTTCGTAGGTATGGAATTAGAGAAACATTTTCAATATATCTTCACCGAAAAGCTCATGTTACGCTTCAAATTAATTTTCGTATTTATTAGACTATAAGTTGAAATATGAAATAAAGTCAGCGCAATTGACGTTATTGAAAGAAAAAAAAATTTTAGTTTCCAATATCTCAAAAATTACCAAAATACAAATGCATAAGTTTTTTTACGATATCAAGTGACGGGAAGAAAAAGTCACGCACCAGGTGGTAAGCGTCCCGCCTGTTCATAGCAGTCGTGGGCCACTCAGAGTTTTAAATCGCAATGATCTGAAGGGCACTGCCACTGCGACCGTCACTGACACATAAGTTGACAAGTCTCATGTGCCTGTAATTTCACCAGCACCCTTACCTTTTAAAACTGGAATACAGTAATGGTCACATTACTGCTTGGCGGCAGAAATAGGTAATGTAACAATACTTAGTAATGCGGAATTAACATTAGCTGGAAAAGTTTTATGTTTTTGCAATAAGAGAGTAAAAAAGCTTTGTTTCGCGTCGGCTGTTCGAGGGGATGCCATTTTAACGCACATCTTTTCCCACTTAGAATGCTTTCATACGCCCGTCCATTAAGTGGACTCTTGACCTGGCCTTTCTTTGGGACGTCTTCAATTGGTTCGTAGTAATTTCGCCTATTGTCGTTCTTATATAACAAATATGTAGATTAATTTATTAACTCACAGAATGTTTCGTTGGGTTTAATTATTCCTGCTGTTGGTTTTGATGAACATGTTCACTCATCCGAAGAACAGAGTCCGATATGAATATATTGCGCAACGAGAATAAGTACGTTACGAGAAAAACTTCATTATTCAAAGTAAGACCTATGTAAAGGTGTTTTAAAAATTTATATATCTTATTGCGTTTCGGAAATATAAAACTTTGTTCTACGGATGAGTCGATGTGCTATATTCCTCGAGGAGAAGCGGAAAAACTGTTTTACTATATCAAATGGTTTAGCTATTAAATAACGATCTTACAAAAAATATACGATACACCTAAGGACATTGTCTAAAGAATGTGCTAACTTGTTATACGATAGGCGTACTTCATATAAAATCCTGAAAACAGGCTAAAATACAAGCCTAAAACTAACTATTTGACAATAAATCACCTCACTTTGCACATAACTTTTATATGGAGATATTTTTCTTTAAGTACTACAGAGAACTTGCTAAATTTTGGTTTTAAACTAAAGCCACATTCACATTTATCTTAAAATTTGAGTGCCCAGTTACCCGCTGCCCCGTCAGTCGCCATCGGGCGCTTGTCGACGTCGGATCTGTGTACAAATTTTCTACGCCTCTTCTTATTTTATTCATAATAAATTAATTTTCAGCGCGCGAGTTGTGGAACGCGAGTGGCGATAAATTGTTTCAAATCCTAAGATCTTAATACATTTGTTTACAACATAAGTTACAATAAAAAAGACTTGACCCTGTGTAAAATAAATTACTAACACCAAAAAGCTACATATACACATGAATTATTGAAACAAACGCCAAACAATGAAAGAATATAAAACATTTGCTTGTCGTTTGCCTGACGGGCTCGCCACACTTCAGTGTCTGACGTAATATTTACAAAAGAAAAAATATACACAGAACATTAAAACGCAAAATATCAAACAAAGTCAAACACACACATTCAAAACAAAGAACAACAAGGGCGTCCAACATATATGTAATACTCATATTAATCTGAGAACAATTACATTCCAAGTATAATTTGGAAAATATATTATAGCCATAAATACTCTGCTGGATCCGGCCATACTGATTACAATACTGTACTTTTCCAGACTGCACTACTACACGAAGTCTGATAAGATAGTGGAGTGCATCACCTAACGCCAAATACACCCTTTAAGTCTATTTGTGAAATCACAAGTTGTATAGGTATATTGACATGTACAATAGAAATATAGTCTCACAGTCCAGTCAAACATTAGACATACAAACATATTGAAGGTATTATTGCACATTTAGTCACATGCACTTTAGCGGACTAAATCAGGTGTAATATACGTACGTGCTTAGAAAATAACGCATAGAATGATAGTTTCATATCAAACGAACTGTCACAAGTGAGGCAAAAATGAAATTCATGTAGGCTAGTTTTAGTAGTAGGTTAATTTTCGGTTTTAGTGAATATTTATATAAAAATACAAGTTGAAACGCCTTACTTCCTTGTGGAATGTGATGTTAGTATCTATTTTATGTTTG
The DNA here is from genome assembly GCF_003589595.1 of Hyposmocoma kahamanoa. Taxonomy (NCBI): domain Eukaryota; kingdom Metazoa; phylum Arthropoda; class Insecta; order Lepidoptera; family Cosmopterigidae; genus Hyposmocoma; species Hyposmocoma kahamanoa. The sequence continues at coordinate 1,162,403 of NW_020653415.1, forward strand.
TCTGACGTATTTTTACACTCATTTACCGCACATTTCGTCATTTTTAGCTAAAATTCTTGATCTGTTCGCGGTGCAAGTTGACCTTGAGCACTGAAGGCCCGCCCGCTCGTAGTAGGCCCTTTTGGCGCGCTTCAATTTGCCTCACTTAGCGTGTGCGGACTAGGTTTCTATGCGTTATTATTCTAAGCGTACAAGTATATATACATATATATACATATCGCACTGTTAATGCAATAGTCCAGGGAAGAACTGCCACCTTACCTATTTCTGCCGCCAAGCAGTAATGTGAGCATTACTGCGTTCCGGTTTGAAAGGGTGCTGGTGAAATTACAGGCACATGAGTCTTGTCAACTTATCGGTGTTTTGGAAAAGCGCCATTACGAAAAATTTGTCAGAGGCCAAACATGCGCTTTAGGTTTGAATAATAATATTTACGTCCTGCTTCAAAATTCAGTTTGGTTTTAATTAAGTTTAAGTTTTAAAATTGGATTTAAAAAAGGACGTAAATATTTGAAAATGGTCGTGACAGACTAAAAATACATGCTTCCCTGAAATAATTTTCAAAATGGCGCTTTCGCTCTTTCTACAAAACGCCGACGTTATGTCTCAGGGTGACGGGCGCAGTGGCACAGGCCCAATACAATTTTTGGATTTAAAGCTCTGAGTGGCACTGCACCACACGCCTATCCATAACGATAAGCATGTTGCTTACCATCAGGCGCACGACTTATTCGCCCCGTTTCTTGATATCATAAAAAAAATCTCTCCTGTTTAAGCATAAAAGTTTTCGACTAATTTCATTCGTAGTCTTTAAGCCTTTCTGCAAAAAAGTTTTCATTTTGCAGATGTGATCTTATTACGCCAAGGTTACAATATTATTGTCCCGTTTTAAATGTTTAGAGAGATAATTATTGCTTGCTTACTACAAAATCTTGACTTGTAACAAGTTGTCACGGACAAATTATTCGCAATTTATTTTAATAAAACTCATAACATATTGTGACATATTAAAAAGAGCATAACGCGAAAATAGTCTAGAAAGATGCGATGGGAGAGCAGAAAATTCGAGAATTTCTCAGTGAAATTGCGGTGCAGATGCAAGTAACAAATTGAGGCAACATATCAGTTTCAACTGTTATATGAAAATTGTGGAAAACGAGCGCCCCTATAACCTTTAGTTTGCCTATATACCTATTCTTCATTTTTATCAACTTTACAGAATCTAGATATAAAAGTCTCTTTACTCCCGCCACGCATCTTAAAGACACACAGTGTCCCCAACGATGTTGGTACTGTAGCTTCCTAGAACCACACGGTGTCTCTAACTAGCAGCTGTGTTTTCATCCACTATTTACATACCGGACTGCCACGCAGAGGTCCCAGGTTCGATTCCCGGGTCGGTAGAAATATTTGTATGGCCTACAATTATTTCTCGCATGACTTTGGGTGTAATTTGTGTTTGTCTATGTGTGTGTCGATGGCACCCGCGACGCAGGATTTCCCTAGTACGGGGCTATGTTGAGTATGTGCGTTATTATTATTAATAAAGACTATTATTAAAAATATATATATTTATAAGAAAAGTTACCGAAATAGTTACACTGTGTGTGTGTAGTAGCAGTAGAGTTCGAGAGTTCGAGTACTGACAGTTTATCTATTTCTGCCGCCTAGAATTTGAAGAGTGCTGGCGAAATTACAGCACATGGGACTTTTCAACTTACGTCTCAGGGTGACTGGCGCAATGGCGAGCCCTTTAGATCTTTGTGATTTTTCTGAGAGCGGTACTGCCACAGTTATGGACAGGCGTGTCGCTTACCACCAGGCGCACGACATAGCCGTCTCATCACATTGCATCATAAAAAAAACTTTTTTTCAAAAATTAAACCAACATTTTGCCCACTGATGGGCTATAGTTTCATTAATCTTTTATTTATAATAGGTACAAACATATTGTTGGTATTTGACATAGTCACTAAAACACAAATAAAGTACAAATGGTACAGTACAAGCACATCTAAACGGTCTCCCAATAAAATTTAAAAATATAACATCAATTAAGCAAAAGTTTAGTAAAAAATGTTACTCCATATAACGTACCATCGATCTTGTATAAACAGATTTGGATCCAGGACTGAGCCCTGGGGTATACTACTCGGAAGGCTGCAAATACTTACTGCTTTATAGGTCGTCAAAACTATACCCGTGTATTCTTGATCAATAAATATGAAGTAGGTGAAAAAGCGAGACCCGTAAAGCTAAAATGAAATATCAAAAGCAATAGACCAAAACACAACACAACTGTATCTAGATTAATCGAATATAGTTTTATAAATGGGACCATTACACTCACAAATGGAACTGTGTAGTCGACAACATTTGGTACACTTTTTAGTGCTTCGGTCGATTTATTTAGTCTATACATAATGTTCTTCGATATTAATAAACTACCTTTGGTTGCGACGTCATTTCAAACTAATATGCCGTTAAACATAAGGCGGTCACCACACTTGACGGCGCGGAATCGACTTAAAGGGATCAGATTTCACCATACTTGTCTCATTAAATCAGTCTCGGATCAGGTGAGTATGAAAGAAAGTACCAGTAGTCCTGTCAACAGAATTGAACAACATAACTAGTGGGAATAGAGGGAAATGTGGCCTTCGCATCTTCGGAGTCGGTCGGCCGTTTATGCATTCGACGTTGCAGTCTGGGCGTCAACGTGGGCGTTCAGGCGTTCATGAACGCGATCGTAAATTGCAGGAAACAGATTCACTGCCATTACCTGTATCAAGCCGCGTCGTATGAGCCGATGAGAAACGCAAAACGTCTTTTTCGCTCTTACTACATGGACATGAAGCTTTTTCGTGTTAATGAGATTCTGTGTCGATAAGTGTGGTGACACCTTAACACAGTCACGCGGGTCTCGCGTAATTATACAAGGCTCGGTCCGTGTGAATTTTATTGTAGAAATACAATATAAGATAAAAGAGTACAGTAAGAAGGGAAAAGGTAAAGTAAAAACGTAAAGGCTGCAACAAAACAATATATAAAAATAGGTACAATGGTATAAAACACTCCCTACTTAAATTATATACAGTTTATGGTAAAAAGGAACTTACCCCAAAAGGGTCTGTAATTTCTAGAAATACTATGTTTTATTTTATTAGCATTTTGGTTACATGATTTTCAATGGTTTACAAATAAATACTTTACAATCAGTTTAGGTTACATGATTTAACTGGTCAGAATTTCAATTGAAGTCGAACATGTGTGCTCGCTTCGGAAATTTAGTGGACAGTGGAGATGGAAAGAAGAAAAGTGACAAAGAAGAAAAAGGAGTTTAAGAACGATTCAAAATTTCAATGTAGGTATCCAGGAACCAGAGAAAAGGGTGGTAAAAAGGTGGGACCACAATGAAAGAGGTCGCATCGTCACAACGCGTCATGCATATGCAGAACACGAATTGACAATCTTGCGACTAGCCAATTGGCATTATTTCAGTGTCTCACGTATCCGGCAAAAAGCACGTGTGTCTAATTGTCTCGAATGGAACAAAAACAAACTAGATGGAAGAATCAACTCGATTGACATCTCGCGCGAAACAGTCTATTCGCCTTAGTTTCGAACAATCGTTTACAGAGAGTTTACGTACTAGGGTTGTTAATCCAATAGTCCTTAACCGCTGATGGAAGAAGATGGATGGTAAGTGCTGGAAAGAGCCCTAAATAAACAATGTACCAAGATTCTACCCGCACAATCAAAATGATTGACAAAGCCGTGGGAAAGTGGACGGTTTATTGTCAGTCTTTCAAACTCTCCTTGATTTGCATTCTGTAATGTTGAGTAGATAGTTGAAAACGCCCTCTTACATCTACGACGTCCCATTCTCAGTTCCCCAAATTGCTTTCTACAAATCTAGACTAGGGTCCACCAGACTCGTGTCGGTTAAATTAGCCATTTTGGTTAATTAACTTCGCATGTAATTACGTTGCAGCTCATGCATTAGTTATTTTGTTGGTTTGCTTTGAAATTCTTATGAATACTCACCACGTATAAAATTTGTGGGACTATTCCTTGATTTTGAATCCTACGGTCTTCCTTTTAGTCCTATTCTTCATTGCTGAAGGTCATGTTCCCGAAAGTGTTCAAAACTTTATGGATGATTTCCTTCCATCTGGTTCTGTTTTACGGCTTCTCTCAATACAGTTATAGGGCGGTCACTTGGTCACTCCACCGACAAGGTGCTGTCTTTTTTCATCTTACCCACCTCAACCAGTTTCTGAAGGTTGTCTGATTGTCTTTGATAGTATAAGTAATTGTGCTCATTTTTTTCCTCACTCCCTTTCTATATTTTTCCTTACAGCTCGCTTATGTTATCCACTTCACTAATTATAAACAAAATAGATCTAGGGTCAGGTGGGGTAAGAGGAACACCGGGGGAAGAAGGATTTGAAGTCTTAACTTAATCTAAGGAGTTTAGCATTAAAATCCAAAAGGCGGAAAAAACAAATTTGGCAGTTATGAAATCTTGAGAACACAGTGTACACATTAACTTTATCAGAAATACGATGGCTATTCCTCTTACCCCATCATCTGGGAGATGAGAAACGTTAACACAATTTGCACGTTTTCGGCAAATACATCATAAGCATTGCATTTAGTGTAATAATTGTTGAAACCTGTAAAGCTTAATAAACAAAGGCTGATGTAGTGTACATCAAAATTCTTATAATACTTTATTTTAGTCTTTATCTTGATCAACAAAAATTTAATTACAATTATAGGCGACATCTCTACCTAGGGCCAGAGTAGTAAAGTCACCTAACTGGGTAGAGAAATACTTTCATAGAATTCTCGCAGAATTAAAAACAAAGATCCGATAACAAGCACATAGAAAAATTCATGAGGTCCGCTGGTTCGTTCCGTGGCTTAGTTGGCATAGCGTCTGGTGCAGTTTGCTAAGAGACGTCGCCGTGTCGGTTCGGATCCGAAGGAATTTTTTAAGTGTTCGACCTTTGTATTAATAATTATAACAAAGTAATGGAGTAATTTCACCAAAAATAATTGAATATCATGGTGGTGAACATCCTGACATTCAATAAAAACTTGAGGCTTTATCTGTTTTTCTTTTAGAGCTCAAAATATTTGACTGAAAGTAAAGTATGTTCCTCTTACCCCACCTGACTATAATTAAATCCAATGCAAAATTTGTTTCGACTAATAAATCTCTCGAAAACTGTACTAAAATGTAAATGCGGGTTTTTTACGTATTAAGGTAGGTAAGATGGTCGTCTTTATGTGCGGAAGGATTTAGTTTGGTCGTATAGGTTAGTAAGGACTTTGCTAACGTGAATTCAAATAGGGTTCTTAAATCGAACCTTTTAGTACGAATGGACGTTTCTTAAAATTTAATCGAATAAAAGTTGTTTATATACTTTCATTTTTCTCGATTTTGATTCAGAATCTCGTGTTATATATTGTGATGTGTTATTTTCATCGATAGGTTTCCCCCAAAGATCTCGCAACATTCACCAGGTTATCGGTCCACCTTGTGAGTCTGCCCACGCTGCGTCTACAGGTACGCGGTCGCCAGTCAAAGACTCTTTGGTCCTACCAGCTATCTGTTCTGCGAGTGCCCGCCAACAGCCACTTAAGTTTTGCACTTCTTATGAGGATATCCTCACTTCTGTTTCGATCTCGCAATGAAACAGGCCTTTCCATTACACTTTGAATAATATTGAGACTTCTTATGAGGCCTATGGACCTTTATAAGAATTCTCAGTATAGTGAGCGACCACGTTCTAGTGCCGTAATTCATCACTGGCAAAACACACTGATCAAAGACGCCTTGAAGCACTGGGGTATTATGGACTAGGAGACATGACGTTGCATCCCGAACACTGCCCCACGGAGTCGGAGTTGTGATATATAATGATTCATTTTTGTGAAAATCGTAAGTTATATCCCCTAGTGTTGTTACGGACAGTATTCGACCAAGGCTGTTAAAAAAAAGGTGCAACATACGGCAAGAGCTCAGTTTCCTGGAGTTGTTTGGGAGTTGTAATTCCTTCACACATAACAGGCGAAAGGGAGTCGAGTGACGAGAATCAGCCCACCCAATTAACATCAAATCTACTGTGTTTACATTTTCATATAACTTTCAGACTAAAAACCCTTTCAAACTCGCTCCGTTGAATAGCGTTGCAATAAACCGATTGTATTCCCGTATAAAAGCTGAAATATGTGAACATAAATCTGTTCGATAAACGCCCAACGGCAATATTTTATTGAAAAAAATATTAAAGTTGACATTTTAGAACGTAGCTTGGTGCGATTTCTATACGGTTTTTGATTGCATCGTCAACTATACACAAGGTTCTATACGAACACGCATCTTCGCTTGGCCACTTTACCTTGCTGAGTAAATAATAAACCTCTACAATTATTAAAATTGTCAACTTAATCGTGTGCAGTAAAATACTCTGTTTAGCAAAAAGTTGTTGAGTTTTATATATAAATGTCAATAAAAAAAAAAGCAAACACAACCCTTCTCTCTAAGATATTTCTTCGTGTTTATTATTTTTTATCAAAAATTAAAGAGACAAAGCTATGAATCAACATTGATAATTTATCGATATAAATATCACATAATTATCATAACATCTTGATAACTTCGATACCTGGTAAAAACAAATAAATAGAGCATGTAATAGTGATGTTCCCAATTTGTTTATAAGCTTAAATGTTGGAGCCATAGCATTTAAAAGAAGAATAAGAACGAGAAGTTTAAATGTTTCATTATTTAATTTATAGAAAATATACTATTATTTTTTAAAGTAGCTATTAGTTTCTTGTCTTCAAATAAAAATCGGATTTTTATCCGATCATAGTCGCTTTTGTCTTTCTAAAGTACCCATAAAAACAAATGTATTTGTAAACCGCAAATGGAAACCGAATAATATTAGACGATCTGCATTATGTATTCGCTGGAGCAACTAAGCTGCTATCCGTAGAAACCATAACGTTTATACTATAAACTTCTTACAGCCAACCGCAAAGCCGAACGTAGCTCTAGTTCCATTTGATAAACGGTAATCCGGTTACCCCTCGCGTAATAATTTGAAATTGTGACAATGGGCAATTCGCTGCACTGAACTTAGATGAATTGCTATGGAACTCTAACCCCTTTGATACATTACTAAGTATTTATTGCTCTACTGAACCTTGGCCTTTTAACAAGATTTGATATTATCACCATTGTGGGCAGGTTTATAACGATGCTATCTAAAGATATTAACACCTTTGACCTCACTAGCTTGCTTTGAAATGGGAAATTGTCTATTGAAAATTGCTTGGTCTCCTAGTCCATATCCTCATTCACTTTTAGAGTGACAACGTTATAAATTCAGAAGATAGCAGGCGGCATCTTCCTCTACGGATGAGATTGCTACTGGACTGTATTCCGAAGATCCTTCAGCAATCTGAGACTTATTACGGCAAATCCTGCCTTTTGGAGGCCTATGGAGCTTACGACCACGAGCAATACGTATAATTTCCTTACTGATAGCACGTTACAAAATCTGTTGTGGGAAATTCATACGGTTTAAAGTACATCACTTTTAACAACGTTCTCTGAGCCCAAAGTTCCAAAAAATTAGTCTTTGAAATACCGCCCCTTTACCGGAATACAGTACACAAAATCAGATGGCACAAGTGTCATGTATGTTTTATTTAATAGTTCCTTTGTTGCTACATGTCGTAGTGTTTAAAAAAATCCAAATTAGCTTTCTACCTCTACTAGAAATCAAGTGTAAGTGTGACCATGATAGGTTCTGGTCGACACTAACACCAAGTTACAACCACGCTTGGCTGTAACTTAAAAACAACTTCGTATCTCGTTCGAAGTTAAGACAATACCTAAATCCAGTGAAATTTGTGTTTAAAGTTATCCGGTTGCAAGTTGGGCCGGCAAATGAACACTATTCATTTAGTTGTGGTGCAATGGAATTAGTTCTACTTCTGAATGTTATTGGGAGCCTGGAAGCCGTCTACATATACATATATTATGTTACAAAGTTCAGAGATTAAACTCGTTGAAATGGGCTTAAGGTTGATCAGGAAATAAACTGTCAACTTTAACTGATGTTAATAATGTGTTGTTTCAGCGATCACCAGGTGGCTACTTTATGCAGCAGGAAAAAGTGGCTCTTCAGTACATATTAGAAATAATTTAAGGTTCAAAGAACGATCAGATTTTGAGAGCCTATTTGTTCAGCAGCATAGAAAGATAATTTGCATAGAGGTTTAAGGACTACTCATACACATGAGAGAGTGTTCGTGAGAGAATGAAATCATACAAAATATACTTTTAAATATGAATATATTTTTTGAGGCCTTGACTGAGCACGGCCCGTCCACGTCCCGGGCATCGCCCTGATGTGTGTCGATAGTCTTTTATTATATAAAGCGTGTACGAAGGTTGAGGCTAAATAAATAACAAGTATATATAAATTGCTACTGGAGACTTCTATAGCTAGGAGAATTAAGCAATAATAGTTTTAATACTTTAATGTCTCAGTAGACGGTCAAAATCATGTCGAGATTTATACTTAATATTTAAATTAAACTCTAAACGGCTTACGATAAGAACGACTTGAGTTCCAAAATGTCAACGATGTGGTCATGATTGTAACGAGGACGGGTAGTGGTGTAAACAAATAAATTTTGACACCTTGTGTCATTACGATAAAGTGTAAAATACGGTTGTATAATTTGCATTACAGTCGGGCTAGATAAATGGTTAATTTAGTGGATAGTATTTTCTAAAAACATACGAAACGAAAATTTGTTTTTGCATTATTACGTAATTTAGTTACGCTAATTAAATAATAGTCTGTTACTGGAATCTATTTTATTTCTAAATATCTTAAAAATTGTTCTTTTTTTACATTGAACTAATACCCATACGAACATTGCTATAGAATAGTGTCAGAATATTTTCTGAATTACATAAATATTGTAGATATTACAGAAATACTTTCCCGCATAGGCCCAAAAAATAGACTAAGAAAAACTCAGAACTGGCAGCATTTTAAACGGTACTTGATTTCTTTGGTCACATAGACAGGAAAGGAGGGCCTCGAACAACTAATGGTCACCGGACCAATCGACGATAGACGTCCGAAGGGTCGCTGTCCCACATGACGGTCCAACCAAGTTTGTGCGGCTCTCGGTATGCTCGCCACATTCATGATGCGCCCCACAATGCCAAAGACCGCTACAAATGAAACAACGTTGTCATGCGGAGATTGTTTCCGTGGGGGAGTCACGACCCTCTGTAATGAGGTATACGACGCTAGAAGGACGAATTTTCTTATGATAAGTCGTGCGCCTGGTGATAAGCGATACGCCTGTTCATAACAGTTGCAGTGCCAATCAGTGCTTGAAATCACAAAGATCTGAGGGGCACTGCCAATGCGCCCGTCACCCTGAGACGTAAGTTGACAAGTCCCATGTGCTTTTTTCACCAGCACACTTACCCTTAAAAACCAAAACGCAGTAATGCTCACATGACTGTTTGGCAACAGAAATGGCAGTGCTTCCCTGGACGACCTCTTTCACAAGGAGCTCTACTGCTGCTAAAATATATAAGAATATGGCTTTAAGGTAATTATAACTTAGGCATTTTGCAATGCAAGTAATTGTAGTAGTAACAGATACATTCTGGGCTAGAATGTTTCATCGTCAGATACGTCGTTACTTACCAAAAATCCTGAATTTAACAAAAACGCCGCACCCATCTGCCATAGGTTAAGGTTGCCGCTGAAGTGGGTCATGACGACATGACATCTGTAGATGCGAATGAGGATGCGTAATTATTTATCGTTAAAATCTGCAGATATGAATGCAAATGTGTGAAAAAAAATATGGATCGAGTTTAGTGTCACGTCATGGTCTTTAATTTAATAAAGCTGATGTGACTGGATTTTAAGGCCCATAGAAAACTTAGTTCACAACTATTACAATCCCTTACACTTTTGTCGCATCTACAAACTGCAGCAGCACCGCCTGTTTTACGAACCCGTGTGTTTTCATTCTCAAGGGGTAAATTTACGTTTTCGAGTGTGTCAGACTGTTGGTTACACAGTTTATAACTGAAATAAATGTCATCTCTTGGCGACTGTCCTGCTTAATGACTCGAAGGAAATTTGCAAAAATTATACCTCCAGACACGGTTGTGGAGAATTTTATGACGTGTCTCTTTGTTCGTGCTTGTATCTGTGTAAATGTATTTGTAGTACAGATGTTTATAATTACAGAAAGTGTCTCTAAATAGATGTAAAGTTTATCTGAAGAACTGCTGATGGCTAATGGAGCAGACTTGTTCTGGAGTGTCAACGTAAACTCAACGCCCTGCGGCAAGATGGATGGACGACCTGAGCAAGATGGCTGGCAGGGGCGTGTACTGGGGGAGGCTTATATTCAGCAGTGTCTATGTATAAGCTGGTATGTTGATAAGTAAAGTCGTGTCTACATCATTTCTTTTTTAACCGACTTCGAAAAAAAGGAATAGGTTATTTACCTCAGTAGTGGTCCCATTGTTTGAAGAAAATATTCCACCTCTAAAGGTCGTAAATTAGGTTTATTGGATTTCACACAGTTTCCGTTTACAGATTTCAATAAAAAATGGCAAATAGATATAATTCCACAAACGTTTGACGTCGGTTTTGTTTTAAACTTATACTACTTCCATTAAGTTTCAAAGTTATAATGGCTTGAAAAATTAAGCAAATTATTTCAAGACATTTAAATACTGTCCATATACTATGAAACAAAATGAAATGTGTGATATAAAATCTACCAATAATAAACGACTGCAAGTTATGGAAACCATTTCTTCAGAGTGTTACATTAAAAATCTATTATTGTCTTATAATATTTCATTTGTGCCATAACTAAGAGATCAATGTTACATCATTATTAGGTTTTACTATTATAAATTTACATTATAGGTGACATTCATTGTAAAAGTGAATTAACTATCTTGTTGTAGTTAAATTTTGTAATTTATTCACATTGACCTACCAATAGGACAATGCTTATTCACTTTTATAATTAATAATTACCAGATTTAGTTCAATGAATAAACAAGAAATGCCATCTTTGGTGTTTAAGTGCAATATGATTAAATGTGATAGATACTATTAAGCAAAAAATGTATTTAAAAAATATGGAGTTACACCACTTTTACAGTGAACGACACATATGTAAAACCAAAAGTCATATCTGGAAATACAAACTACAATATTATAAATGCGTAACTCTATCTGTTATGTTTTGATGCTTAACCAATTTTGATAAATTTTTGTATAGAGATAGATGGGACCTAGGCTTTTTTTATCACAAAAATAAATCTTCAAAGGGGTGAAATAGGGGATAAAAGTTTGTACGGAGAACCAATAAAATTATGAAGTGGTATAGTTATAGTAAGCAACTCGAATAGATTGTTCTACGTAGATGAAGTAAGCATCAGCTAGTCTATTATGTTATTTCAGTGACAAACTACTAAATACTTACTTATCAGGCTCGTGGCGGCCTAGGATAACCTCTCAAATGTCACTACCATGTGCTAAAGTTTTATTGGACCCTTCTGTAACATCTTGTGTAACATGACTATTGTAACTTAGTAGTAAAGCACTTTGTGAAAGAGTTCCTCCGGGAAGTACTGCCACATTACCTATTTCTGCCGCCAAGCAAGGGTAGGATGGCTGGTGAAATTACAAGCACATGGGACTTGTCAACTTATGTCTCAGGGTGACGGGTGTAGTGGTAGTGCCCTTTATATCTTTGCGTTTTAGTGATCTGAGTGGCACGGCAACCGTTGTGGACAGGCGTGTCGCTTACCACCAGGCCAACGACTTATTCGTCCTGTCACTTGGTATATATGGTCTTAGAGGTCAATGTTAGATTACCATTATATTTTGCTATTATTATTACATGTAACTTATATTTATATTATGTACGGTTAACAAGCTTGACTGCCACGCAGAGGTCCCAGGTTCGATTCCTGGGCCGGGAGAATTTGGCCTACATATATTTCTCTCGTGAGTTTGGATGTAATTTTGTAGTTGTCTATGTGTGAGTCCATGGCACCCGCGACGCAAGGTTTCCCTACACAGAAAAAAAGGATTTCTACTAATAAGAAAGAGCAATTTCTCAAAATATTTGCTAATTCTGAAAAAATATTTGTTAAAAGTAAGAAAATATTGTCACTACAAAAATGCTGCTTATCTTTTTCTAATATAATTTTACTCTTAACTTTATTCTAACTTTGAGACAAATACGTTCACTTCAAGATTTTATTTCATTTCTAATCAATTAATTGGACATTACTTACATCAAGAAATTTTTACCTCTTACATCAAATTTAAATAATCTTAAATGAATTCAAAATTTCTTGGGTGTATTTGAAGAAAATATATTCTTAAACAAAAGAAGAAGTAGTTTTCTATACAGATTAATATTCTAAATTCTAGAGTATATTCTTAAAGCAACATTTCGTTGCGTTTTCATAGTCAATGATGTCGTGACATGTCGCCGAAGCCGCACACGGTAACGTTTGCTTTTACTTGTGCTTGTAATCATAAAAATCATAAACAGTCATTTGTCCAAAGAAACAATACGTAGTATCTCTAGTTTGTTAGGGTGTTATTTATAGTCATATTTTACGAAATTTGGTTACAGCATGAAATCAAACTACATTTGTAACAAGCACAACTTTAACATGCAATTAGTTGCGTCACGCCACTGCTAGATGGCATTAGTTGTACTCTGAAACGCGCTATCGTTTTGTTAACTTCAATAGTATAAAGTCATCTCATATATTTTGAATTGTTAGTGCTTTCAGCCGCTGTAGCATTTATTTATACGGCACTGAATGGTCCTGAAGTATGGTTGGGCACTGAACTGGTGTTTTCACGCCAGTGAGACATATTGTTGGGTACATAACCCTATAAATTTACCCTTTTTGAAATTAGAAAACATAAATCTTCAGTCAAATAATTAAGTACCTCTCAATTTTACATTCATTTTTTTTTTCAAATCAAAATCGGACATTTCTAATAACAAACAAATATTTTGTTGAATCTAGAGTGGCTTTGTGACTTGAAGTAAATTAATTTGCTCTTGGATTAAATATTTCTGTCTTATAACAAAAATACACTTTTGAGACATTTTTTTACTATTATCAAGTAATTATTCTCTAGCGTCTATAGGGAGAGGATTGTTTTGTTGGATTTAATAAATTTGTCTTCATATAAAGAATTTTGTCTTTTTCTAAGTAATCTGTTTTTACCGTGTAGTGCGTGGCCATGAGTGTGTGTATTATTTATTTATTTTTCCTCTGCATTGAGACGGGTACCTGTGATTTCTCAATGTGTAAAATAATATGTTGTTTACATTTCAATAATAATGTTTTAATTTTTGTTTACGAAACCTTAAGAACTTATTTTTCGTGCTACGTGTGGAGATTTGTAATTAGCACTTTCATCTGTCACTTAACATAATATATCTATTGTTATATAAACAAATACTTAAACGAAAATAAATAAAACCAAAGGTTGTATATGGTAATCTTCTATATTATTTGAATAATTAATAAATAGTTTGCTCTCTCTCACATTGCAGTGTCACAACGGGATGCTATATGTCTAATGCCTGGAATATACGAGGCTAGTTTTTCAAGTTAGGATAGCAAGCTAGGAAGCTAGTAACTCTGGCGCCGCATATATAGAACTAGTTCCATTTCTAGGCTAGTAAGCTAGTGAGGAAGATAGTAAGATAGGTTCTCAAGCTAGGATACTTTAATAGGATGGGGTTCTATTATTTGCGCTACTAGTTTCCTCCAGCGCTGATTTTATTATCCTGGCTTGTGTAATAGCTTCGTGTGACCGGTGAAGCTAGTATCCGATCGGCTAATATGTAGTGACGAGACATTTTGTTTACCCGACCGCTGACCGCGTATTTCTGAGAAAGAGTTTTTTTTTAAATCTACATTTAAGGAATTTTACCATGTGTATTAATGGTAATGTCTCTCAAGAGAAAGAGTTAACATGCCGAAACTCAGTATAGTAATTAGTTCAAAATTAATATCTACAATTAACATTTGGAAACGCGATAAAATGGAATAAACGCGTTTACATACGAATAGGTATTTTTCACATCTACCTAGTTAGTTTACCGACGTTTCGGCCAGGTTGCACTGGCCGTGGTCACGGGCTGACTGGTGATACGGTGTTTGCATCTCTATCTGTGCGGTGGAATCTTCATCCACCCGCATAACATTTTATCACCAGTCACTTAAACTATATATTAAAACCATTGACTTACAAATAAATGGGTCTAATACAAAAACCTACCAACCTATTTAAACGTAGTGACATGTAAAGGAATATGAAAAAGCTAAAACGTTGAATTTAAATTGTAATGTAATGTCTAATTTTGCTTGCTTCGCTGTCAGTCGAACAAACGAAGACTAAAGCGTGAATGACGCTCTGTATACGATTTTAACGCCCTATAAGTTCGGACACTTTTTAGCGCGGACCCGACGTCCATATAATTGTAAGTCAATGATTAAAACAATTGTGGAGAGGCATTTATGTGAAACGCCACTATTCCATAGTATAAAGAATGAATCTCTGCACAATTCAGTATTACAAAGAATATGTGGCAAATTATTAATAATCGCCATAGAAGTAATAGTGTTTGTTTTACGAAAGCTCTTCATTACCATTCACAAACGTATTGTTACCTCAGTCAATGCAGTGATACTGGCTTAAAATTTACTGGCATCATGTAAACCGTTCTAGCATGTACCAAGCTAGAACAGAGTTACTAGCTTGCGAACTTACTAGTACTAGCTGCTATCCTAGCTTGTAAAAGTAGCGTCGTGTATTCCGGGTATGAAGCGCAAAATTATGTAGGCAACGCAATAAATATAAATATGAATAACAAACTACTAAATACTTAACAGGTTCGTCGCCGCCTGAGATAACCTCTCAAGTGTCACAACCATACTTGTGCTAAAGTTTTATTATACCATTTAGTAACATTTTGTGTAACATGACAATTTCAGCTTAACATTTGCATTAGACTTGAGAGTACCAGTGCGTTGTTTTACTCGCGTATTACAATCCACAATAATTGCTGCTGGTGTTAAACTACGGAGGATTATGTTCCACAACCATAATCCAGGAAGTTACCGTCACAGAGAAGGAAAATTAAAAAGAAACGGATACTCATCTCTGGAGCTGTGTCGTCATTACCACAGAGAAGAGTTGACCAGTGCGACGAGGACGGTTCCAAAAAGGTGGAAAAGAAAAAGAAGTACACCAGCTGAAACCTTAGTGGCACCGCCTCGACTGACCTCAATCACTTGCTGCGTCCAGCGATACCGACGACATTGATATACGTGTCACGGCTTCATTACTCCACAAAGTCTGCCGATATTGTGGAGTATATACGGGAGAAAGCCAATGCTACCCTGAGGGTCTAGCAGTTGGGGTCCCGCCACAATGTAAATTTTAATTCAGGGAGCTCCAACTCAACATTTGTCGACTTCCACGAAGGATGAGTTTCCGCCGAAGGGGTCATGTACTGACGTTTCCGAGGCCGGTTATCGGACACCCACGTTGCGTCACACGTCGCAGACAATATGTGTAAATAATAATTATTAGACATAAGTGTTTTATTGTATTATTATGTATGTTAGTCTAATTTATGTATTTATGGATCTTTGTAACCTAAATACAAATAATTAAATGAACTTACTTACTTTGAACCTAAGTAACATGAGATATTTGAAGATCTCATCTGACTCATGCATAGGTGAGGTAGCAGTGGACCTCCTTTATTGAAAAGTTCGTTCTGGAAAGTACTGCCACCTTACCTATTTCTGCCGCCAAGCAGAATGAATCTGAATTTGTTTGGACTAGTCATTAAAATATAAAGGTCACACTTTATTACCGTCTTAAAGCCGCGTGTACTTCAAAATATACATAATAAGTGAAGTGATTCAGACCATATATAATTATGATCACGTAAACATTATTATGAAAATATCACATTAAAATTTAGAGCTATTCTATTGTAGAGGTATCTATATTGTCGGGGATAGTGCAATTACGCTAATAATAAATATAAATAACTAGCATTGGATAAGTCCACGTATCTGACAAATGTAGCCAATTTGAGTTTTGCATGCCAGTGCACTTAGTTATAAGATTGGGACCCGCCTTCTTAACGCCAGTTGCAAATTGATCAACAGAGTCTTTTAATTTAAAAAAATCATACAAAATGAACAACATTTTAATAAATTTGACCAACTTCTCTGATTCTTCTCTTGGAATACAATAAAATCATACTTATTAGAAATTGAGTCTATCAGCATTAAAAAAAAGTCAATTTAATTCGTTTTGTATAAAAAATCATTTTATGAAATTTGTCCGACTTCTGCTGTCCCGATATTTTCGTCCCATACAAGGAAATGATCTTTACATAAAACTGAGTCGATCAGATCTAAGATTGAAAGAGACTAAAATTTTATTACTTGTACTCACGCTTGACTAAAAAATTGACTACGCCAAAATTGTTTTCACAAAAAAGACTTAATAGTTCCGAAGACAGTTCCCTTCCATCTTCTATGGTTTCTGATTTCCCCATACTGTTACATTTACAAAAAAAAGAAATTGCTGCAGGTACACATACCTGTATTATACGACTGTAGGGTATGTACAAAAATGCGTTTTTCAAAACATACTTGCATAAAGCATGTAATTATAATTTAGTACATTTTTTATATAGAATTGGCGTTTAACGCTTTTCCCATAGTTTACTTGGTCTTAGAAAGATAATGAAAGAGAGATTTTTCTAATATCGATTCCAATTACCTCAACAAGAACATTGCCTGTCTAGTGAAGATAAATGGCCCAATATCATCGATCTATTCGTCACTCGGGACATCCGGTTCGCCATTGATTAATCTGGTGTTTATATTACTAACAAGAAAACCTTAAGTAATTTAATGACTACGACTGGATTTGTCATTAATTCAAAGTTATAAATAGGAAATGAAACTATTTTTCCGGATTTAAATCGCGTATATTTGTTTTTTCAAACAAACCGACGTTTCGGGCCCTTTATAGGTCCCTTGGTCACGGTTGACTGAGGTGGTACAGTCTTCAACCAGTTATGTCTAATATTAATGCAAACCACCCTATTTTTTCACTATAGTTACTAACTATAGTGAACGATCACGAGTTGATCACGATGTTAAACATCAAATCAAAAAGGTAATGCTGGTCAAACAGAAAGAGACACCCTAAATCAGATTTGTTTTTTGTAACAATAAACATATTCATTAATTTCAAATGCTTTTAAATATTCATTGCGTTACATCAGTTATTCAGATTTACAATTATACGGAAAATTATTGGTTCGGTTGGATACGAATAAAATGTAAATTATTAATAAACTTGAATTATTATACTACGGTGTAGTACAAGTGCTAGACAAGGGGTGATTTTAAAAATGTATATTTTTAATATTTTTTAGCAGTATAATATTGTAATAGATTTGTCCACTAAGTTTGCAGAACAGGCCCGAAATTCAGCACAGATTCTTTTTTTGTTATAACATGAAGTTACGACACAAACAAGTCGTGTGTCTGGTGGTTACACGCCTGTCCATAACAGTTGCAGTGCCACTCCGAGTTTTAAATCGTAAAGATCGTAGGGGCACTGCCACTACTCCCGTTACCCTGAGACATAGGTTGACAAGTCCCATGTGCCTGTAATTTCACTTGTCCTTTCAAACCGGAACGCAGTAATGCTCACATTACTGCTTGGTGGCAGAAATAGGTAAAGCGGCAATACTTTCCCTAGATGAACTCTTTCGCAAAGAACTCTATTGCTACTAAATGTTTGATTTTCATGTTTGATTTTTGATTTTTGTTTTACCAGATGTTTTTTTTATAAAATCAGGGGGCAACCTGAAAACCAGTGTTGAGCGACTTTTGTCGGTCAGTAGTGAATACTGCGACTGTCCCCCCCCCCCCCCAACACAAATCAGTTAATTTTTTTAAATATTAAATGAAACTATTTTTCCGGATTTAAATCGCGTATATTTGTTTTTTCAAACAAATCGACGTTTCGGGCCCTTTACAAGTCCCATGGTCACGGTTGACACACACATTTTGATTTGACACGGTCAACCGTGACCACGGGACCTGTAAAGGGCCCGAAACGTCGGTTTGTTTGAAAAAACAAATATACGCAATTTAAATCCGGTAAAATAGTTTCATTTCCTATGTGTAACAATCGCGAAAACCTAAGAACTTTTATAAATATTCTCTTCATAATCTTGTTCGTGTTTTCTCTCTTATTATGTATTTTACATGTGTGGAAATAAATTGTTTAAATGTTTTCTTTCATCAAAAAGTTCGTGGTAAATTTCAAATTAAATTTCGTACATAAATTTCGAGAAACTCAAAGGTACGAGCTCGAATTTGAACCCACGGTTTCTGCTTGAGAGGCGGCAGGTCAAAGCACTAGCGCCAAGTTACACGAGGAGAAAGTTTCCGCGCGGCGACAACGATATTTAAATTCCTCTGAAGAAATCTTCCGGCCCGCCACGGACTCCGCTCAGTGACCACGCGGTCGTCGCGCGGGCCGCCGCATAGACCAAATTCAAGCCAGACTCGTCCGCGGGCCCGGAACGCTCACTTAAGTTAAAAAATAAACGCTAAACAAATAGAGCGTATTTTGCCATTACAGTTAGACGCACGCGGTCGCTGCGCGGCGGCAACGCGAACTCCGTAATTCGTGTCGAATAAGTGCGCCCTTAGATACCATAGCTTTTTTTCGGTTACCGGTATGGAAATCTTTTACCGGTACTTTGTACGTTCTATCTTATCTGGTTGTATTTTATGTTTCGTTTTAAAACGCGAATAAAAAAATATCTACATCCGTCCCTGCAGAAAACTCTTCGATAAAATGAAAAGCGAACGTAAAAATATCAGTACTCTGTTCTTTTAAAAAAATACTTTTGAATTTTAGCCTAATATTGAAGAATAAACATTGAAAGATTATTTATGACCCAAGTGCTGTACTAAAAATCTGAGGGACATTGGATTTAACTGCCTCCTTGGCCAAACTGTTACCATACTGGTCTGCCACCCAGAGGTCCCTGGTTCTATTCGCGCCAGCAGAAATATTTGTATGACTTCCATTTATTTCTCTCGTGAGTCTGGGTGTAATTTGTGGTTACCTATAAAAATATAATATAATATGAAAAATAATAATATAATATGTCCATGGCACTGGGTTTCGTTAGTGCGGGGCTATGAGTGTGGGCGTTATTTATTATTAATTTTTTATTACCACTGCGTCCGTCATCCTGAGACATACGTTAACAAGTCTAATGTTCAAAACTGGAACGTAGTCAAACTCAAATGACTTCTTGGCGGCAAAAATAGGTAAAGTAGCAGTACTTCCCTTGATAAGTTCTCTCAAATCGAACTCTACAATTGACAACAAATTGAAGTGTTTTTTAAGTATAAACTTATAATTCTAAAACAACAAACTCCTATATATCTTTTCTCACACATTTCCAACCTAAAAACCGAACACCGTATTTCCTACTTAGTGCTGACAGCATACGTCGTGCAGGCAAACAAAGGAAGCCGTAACTTACCGTCTTGCAGCTATGTGTGCCTGGTATGAAGGAAGCCTTATTACAGGTGCTGTAGCTTTTGTAACAAATGTTTGAAAGGGAATATTATGACTGGTCACAAGTCACCCATTAGCCCTTCCATGGACATGGTACTTAAATAGCACCGCATACATAAATGTCACTGCTTTCGTTTGTGTCGTAGTGCTTATATTTATTCTATACGACACTGGAAAGGTATATGATACATATTAATACATATCATGATGATACATATTGTTTTTTTAACGCACACGCTCGTTGTCCCGCAGCAGGGAAACCCTGTATCGCCGGGACACACACATAGACAACCACAAACTACACACAAACTCGCTAGAGAAATAAACGTAGGGCATATAAATATTTCTGCCGGCCTTGAAATCAAAGCCGGGACCTCTGACTATAGCAGTCCAGCATAGTAACCGTTCAGCCATGGAGACAGTTAAGCTGAAACATTCTAGTTTTCGATATAACAAATAAAATTAGAGTTATAATTTTTTTTCTTAAAAAATTGCTTAAAATCGCTCTTGTTAAATAATTTCCAATTGCACGTTAGACGTTTTACCTTCCCAGCGCAGTATATAATGATTATGCTTTATCACTGACAGCTGATCCCGTCAACATTTTAAAAAAATACGGCTATGACAGTACTAATATATTGGATTGGTACTAAAATATATGTGTTTTACAGAAAAAAATTGTTGTGAAATTTCACAAAAAATAATTGAATATGTTCAGGACGAAAACGTGTTCGCGCCCATATGATTTATAATATGATTTATAATATTGTAATTTATTATTGTTAATTTCGTGTAAGATTTTGGTAAATAA
>NW_020653415.1:1183397-1260419 GCF_003589595.1 Hyposmocoma kahamanoa
AATTGTTGGACGAATTCAGTGTGTGGTTATTTCTGAGATCCCTTAAAGATATACGAGCTATAGCTGTGGGGGAATTGGAATCTAATACTGTGCTACGACGACGTGGGTGAAAAAACCCTATGTCAAATCTCGGAGATCGGAAATTCCTTTGCAATTTACAGTTGTGAGTAGCACTGCATAGGTGTCGCTTACCACCAGGAGCACGACTGTTCGTCCTGTCACTTGTTATCATAAAAAAAACATATTCTAATATTTAATTTTACTGTAAACGCCGTTATTGTCCGTAAACGAAGTAAGACCAATTGCCACGCTCAGACTCTAATTTTGTGAAAGTTCTCGTACATACAGATAGCCTTACGTTGGTTTCTTTCACCGGTATAGCTATGTTATTAGTAATCCAATTTGCGTAATGACAGACGGTCAATAGAAAGGAAAGGCCTTTCATTACGCAAATTGTTGAATCAATTTCCATTTAGAAAATATCAGCAAAAAGGAAATACCTTACTAAACAGAACAAAATGTTCTATATAAAATTTATTTTTACACAAAAGTCATTATTTATGAAAAATAATATTAGCCAAAGAAAACAAATCACACGATCACACGTTATTTATAGCTAGGATGCTTAGTACCATCATCACAGTCTGCTAAGAACAGCAAATGCTTCCGTAAACAAAGGAAACGATCGTAATATGTTATCGCTTTGAAACTCATGCGAATCTGGCACAGAATGGAGTACGCAGTACCGGTAAAATATATGGTCTCGGTAACTTTGCCCTCCCTACTTCTTTAGCCCTCGTCAAATAAAATTCTATTACAAAAAATGCTTAAAATGAATAATATAATATTTCTCCTGTGTATTTACGGACGTAATAAAGCTTGTAATTTATTTGTATAAAAAATAGCTTTATTACATAAAAATAACCTATGTGTATTGGAGCAGATACATTGTATATTTAATCTGTAGATTGGCAAGCAAGTATTATTGGCATTTGCATTTGTTATCCACAGGTAACTGCGTTAGAATTAAATTGTGTTGAATTTAAATCTCTGGGTAAAAATGTGTCGTGCACTTAAGCACTACAGCACCATATATTGGCGCCCAACGTGAGACGCTAGTGTAGAAGGGGGCAAAGTAAAGAGCTTTTCGTATGAGTCACGCTTCGTGCAAAAGAGTTCGTCCTGGGAAATACTGCCACCAGATAGACAAAGTAATGTGAGCATACAATGTTCCGGTGTTAAGGTGTAAGGTCTGATGGCAGTGCGTCTTAGATCTTCACGATTTGAAGCTTACGACGCTTACGATCAGGCGCACGATATCTTCTTATCAAGACGTGATTAAAAAAAATAAACAAAGAGATTCTGGAACCCTTAATGCTATGTAGATATCGTGAGGCACTACGTCATCACATTGCAAAACCGAAATAAACGAACAGCGGGCCACCGAGTGTCATTAAGATATTGAAGCTCTGTTGGCTGTCGTAGTTGTCACTTGGTAGTTAAAGAGGAAGATTTAATGGCAGTCAATTAGTAGTTCTAAATCGCAAGAATCCTTTAGAAATCTGAAACGCATCAAAAACGTATGAAAATGCGTCAATGGTAATTACAAAGTAAATTTTTATACACGTTTGGTAATTTCATGTTGTTGTACATAACTCTATTGATACAAATGGTTTATAATAATATTTTGCCTTACTTGACTACACGTTTTAAGCTATTGAGAAAGCGTATTGACAAATGACACTACTAAAGAACGTAATATCGTAAATTCGTTTTCGAAAATAGTTTTTCAATTTATTTAAATTACATTTTTCCATTAAAATTGCGAATTATATGCTTTTGTGCCCCTACCTAAATGTATGTTCAACGTTTTATACCATAGTTTGCATCTAACTTAACCGCGCACCGCTTACTACCCGAACGCAATTCCATTAAACCTTAAATGCTCTTCATTATCTAAAGGCAACTGTGTGTCTTACAGTAGTAGCGCGGACCAAGCGTAGTTGTGATAAGTCCTCAATGTTGTTTTTCGATAAGGGTTCCAGAAAAATAATAACATCCTGCTGAAATGCTTGTACCAGAGGTTTTAGGAAGTACCCTTTTATTTTTTACGTGCCTCCCAATCCTTATCATGATCGCTGTACTTTGCAGAGAGTAATTTTACCACCAGCAAAAAATAACCACCCAGCACACATAACGTCTTACATCTTTTTCTGTATATTTTACACACGTTAAGAATGTCAACTTGGCGTGCTCCTATATTTTACAAGAAACACCTCTGAAAATCTATCTAACGTGTTCTATTATCTCGAGACCCCAGATGTCCCACGATGTCCCAGATGTCGCCGTATGCGGCGTAGACACTATTCAGTTCTCTCTGCTACCAATTTAAACGACAAACAGTCGGAACACAATACCGGAAAGCACCGGTACCGGTACGATGTATCTATACCTGTACTAAGTGCAAAGTGCCTTCGGGAATGGAGCTAGAAGCTTTAACAATATCCGCGCCATCGAGGAAACTGCTAGAAACTTCTGGCAGTCTGGTATTTACTAGGCAATGTCTGAATACTTTTGACCCTAAATAATGGTGCTAGTTAATGAATTTTTTACATCATCATTGGTATGGACGTAGAGATAATTATATCTTTGAATTTTCACAAAATGGCGGTAGCTTTTTCGTCATAAATAAATCGACACTGGTAAAATAATAACAACACAATTCAAAAATAATAAAAGAAGACAAAACTGCACCGCACCCAGCTGGGCAGTAAAGAAAAAGTTTGGAAAAACATAAATTAGTACCGACCCCGCTTTATTGTGGGCCATAAACGTACGCCTAGCAAGTTCTGATTGCCTGGTACTTTTGTTTATGTTGGATGTAACCCGCACACTCCTAGTGTAACTAGCATTCTCCATGTAACCTAATTGGTATCATGTTTACCTACCTAATGTATAGTTTGTCTAGAAGAGATTGCTACTCAGTAATGAGGCCGCCATTTATACTTTGTTTTTACGTTTTGTTTGCAATATGGAAAGTTTATTTGTGTGCATGTAAAAATATTTGTATTGTATTACACTGCCTCGTTTGTCTTGTATTGTATTAAATATGCAATTGATTTTTAACATCGGTCTTTAACTGGTATTCTGGAAATTAATATGATTGTCAAAAATTTGTCTCAGATGATGATGATGGGTAGCGAGCGCGGGCGATGGCGCCGCGGTGTGACGTTAAACCGTTGGGCAATTTTCAAATTTAGGGATAAATGCGAATTTAATAAATAGGGCTTCAGTTGAAAATCTAAATTTAGCAGGTTCTCTATAGTACTTTAAGAGGAATATCTTCATATAAAAGTTACGTGCAAAGTTAGATATTTTATTCTGGAATTATTCATTTTAAACTTTTATATTACCTTTTTTGGTATTTTACATGATCAAGTAAGGTACATCATCCTAGCGTGTAACAAATTAGCACATTGTTTATACAATATCCTTAGGTGTATCCTATATTTGAAAGATCGTTATTTAATAGTAAATACTTAAAATATTTGATGTAACAAAATAGTTTTCCGTCATTTCGCCGTGAGTCGCCTTAACCGTTTGTTCACTTCAACGTGTGGCCTTCTGAACTGTAATTTTCCACAGTTAAATTCGTCATTCCAAACATTAACAATGTCAGTAATAATTTCATTATTTCATAATGACATCGTTAACTATAATATCTTGCGCGCTATTGAAAGGGGAGTTCTATTGTTTATGTTATTGAACATTACACTTTTATTGTTGAAAGTAATTATAGTAAAAGGATACATAAGGTTATTTTATGGAAGATTTTATGTGAAGTAATTCATTTTACGTTGAGTATTTCTTAGAAGTAGACGGGACGCTAAATGAAAAAGAGCACGGCATGGAAGAGTGGGGTTAACTACAGGTCGGAATATCTCGGAGTGCCGAATTCGCTCTTCAATATCTACAGCAAACACTACGTGTTAATGCGGATACGAATACATGACACGATCGCTAGTTGCAATCGCCGCTTTGGTGAAATTAGGCCACATCTGCAAATAAACTACGATTCAGGACAGAGGCTTGGAGATTCCAAAACGAAATTAGTCGATGACTTATAGGAGACTTACAAAACTTCACATAAACATAACTTGTTTCATGTTTAAGTTTTTATTGAATTGATATTCAATTATTTTCATCTGAAATTACTCCACTAGTTTGTTAAAGATCGAACACTCAGAAAAAAATCCTTCGATCCAGCCAGATTCGAAACGACGTCTTCTAGCATACCGTGGCAGACGCTATACCAACTAAGCCACGGAACGAACCTGCGGACCTCACGAACTTTTCTGTGTTTCTTGACGTGTGTTTGCATTTCGTTTTTTCAGCGACTTTTTAGCCGTACCGCCATCTATGAGAAATGTTAAGTATTTCGTCAAAAGATCTGAGAAGCGCTGCCACTGCGCCCGTTACACTGAGACATAAATTAAAAAGTCCCATTTGCGTGTAATTTCACCGGTACTCTTATCCTTCAAAACCGGAACGCAGTAATGCTCACGTTACGGCTTGGCGGCAGAAGTAGGCGAGCTGACAAGTACTTCTCTGGATAAACTCTTTCACACGGAGCTCTACTACAACTAAGAACCGACTAAACTACGTATGATCACATGTGGTTGTTAACCGACTTCAAAAAGGAGGAGGCTTTCAATTCGACTGTATTTTTTTGTGTGTATGTCATGCGATTACATTTGTGAACCAACTCCGATTATTATTATTTTTTTGTAGGGTCTGTACCACCTCTAAAGGTAGCCAATTAGGGGATGAATCTGGGATTGGATGGATTTCAGTCTCTTTCCGTTAACCGACTTCAATAAAATTTGGCAATTAAATGTGATTCAATAAACTTTTGTACTCGGTTTTCTTTTTTATAAAAAGTTATATATTTTTTTATTAAACCAAGGGTATATTAAAGATCGATCAATATGTGACAGAGACAATATTGTATATATTATTTAAAAATTATAGTTGAAACAACAATTAAGTTGAAACAATTAAATAATGTAGTGGTCTGTACTATGTAGATTGACGTTGGCGGCATTCCAGACGTTCAAACCCCTCGGTTCAAAATCTTTACTTAAAATGCCTTTTTTAAAGAAAATGTACGGAAAACCTAGCACACGTTTTAATGTCCAGCAGTGGCACCTATAAGAGCGCATTGATACGACACGAATTTCGTCGCGTTCACCCGGCGCGGCCGCCGTGCGGTCGAAGAGCGGAGTCCGCGTTTTTCTACATTGACTCGGCCGAGAATCGAACCTGGGACCTTAGAGATCAGCGACACTATGAAAACCGGTGTGCAAGCCACACGACTACGATAGTCGTTTGAATTTGAATTATAATCTTGCTATTTAAAAATGTTGCTGTTGTTGTTTACCAGAGTCCACTTCTAATTAATTATCTTTCAATTTGGTCTCATTAACACCAAGCGACATTGAGAACCATTATCTTTTCGCTTGCACCTGGGCGTGCTAATTTTTCTAACTCTTATCGTAACTCGTCGAGAACTTTTCGGCAAACAATGGGCACGTGAAAAAGGGACGGAATTTTGTGGTTTTACACTGAAGTGAAAGAGACAGGTGCTTAATATGTGGTATTATGTCTAAATTGAAGCTGCTAAGCGTCAGGTTACATCACCGGGGAAAATTGTTAGGTGGTTTATGTTGTGTTTCAAATCATCGTTGGTTAGCATAAAATTGATTATTTATTACAGGAACGATTTATTAGGCTATCTACGAATCAGATTATCTAGTCTCGATCACGATTTCTTTGTTTACAAAAATGTCTTGTCGGTTTGACAGCTCAAATTGGTTGAGGCCGCAGAGGGTGTGGCGCTGATGTTATTTGAATCTATTCAGTCTAATCAGTCATCTGACATGGCCCCACGATATGACGATCGTAACAGGTTTGCCGTATAAAAATAAAGAAGTGAAATTGATAGATAATGTTTAATAAATAAGCGTGCATTGACAACATGGGCTTTTTGTGAGAGCTATTTAGAAAGTGAACAACCAACTGCGGCCGCTCCCTGTGAATTCGCCGCGTGACGTTTAAAATCCGTTTGATCCTGAACCATCAACCGAACCGGGACAATTGCTTCAACTGTACCAAGCACAAGTCCGGTCGTGTATGAAGTTCTGCTAAATACCAACTGGCCTCCTTGGATTCACCTGAAAAGCGTACCAAGAAGCTTATTATTAGTAGAGATGATACTGCATAGCCTTAAACACCGCCGTAAAGTTACCTACTTATCGGTATTCTACAGGATATATCACGGAAAGTGTGCGAGGGAATCGCACGATTTCATTCCGCCTTCCCCTTTCCATCATCGGGGGACTAGACGTAGGTTGGGATTCCACCGCTATGATGTGGCAATTCCAAGGATTCGCACGGGGCGTTTCGCTTCCACATTTATATGGCGAATGGCTATGGAGTGGAATTCCCTGCAGATTTGTTCCCTTAACTTGGGCCGTTTCAAGACGAGAGTGAATAGGCATTATTTATCGTCGACTTCATCGTCATTTTCCATCAGGTAAAATGGAAGTCAAATGCGCACTTAGTTTTCAAATAAAAAAAAAAATCTTTTGTACTTTTGTAATCAACTGATGTTATTATTATATTTCTCTCTGGAGGAATCGATAACGAAGAGTGAAAAGGCCGAGTATCAATCAATACACGAACGTTCTTTATGTAATTCCTGACTAAATCAGTGATACGGTTATATTCTTACGTATTTTTATTCGCGTGAAGTCAAAATACACCTCTTTTAATATAATATTGAAACTTGCTTCTTCCTTCCTATTATATACATTATCTAGTCTACTAATAGTCAATCAGTTACTCGAACTTAATGAGAAAATATTTATAAGTTGAAAATACCATCATGTCTAAATACACTTAAGTAAACTGTTATACTAGACAGTTGGAATCGAGCCAGAGCTGTGACCGATGCACTCAGAGCGCTCCATTATTCTTCGCAGATGTACAGCTTAATTGCTCCAACTTTATATTGTTCTCCATTTAAAGATTACCCTTTCGTGGTGGTTCTATGAGTAATGGAGTTTCTTTAAGGTAAATTAAAAGGAAAAGAAAAAGACACAGGGTTAAGGTTTTCTTCATTCCACTAGTGTGGTCAAGTCGTTAATAACAAGTGCTATAACAACCATGTAACACGGTTTTTGTTTCTGGGTTAGAAATACTTATAATTTTTTAATTATTGTTTTATTTCCGTGCAAAATCTTTGCTTTTCTATTCAGGACAACGAATAGTTGAAATTTAAGTACATACAATTAACGAAACTCACAACTCTTCAAATAAAAGACACAAACATTATATTTTAAATCAATAGTATATTATAATTATTAATACAAAGATCAAACACTCAGAAAAAAAACTACGAAAAAGCGCTACGACTAAAAAGTCGTTGAAAGACCAAGTACAAAGACACGACGCAAGCACATAAAAAAATTCGTGAGGTCCGTTGGTTCGTTCCGTGGTATAGCGTCTTAGTTGGTATAGCGTCTGGCACGGTATGCAAGAAGACGTCGGTTCGAATCCGACCGGATCGAAGGAATTTTTTCTGAGTGTTTTTTCTGAGTGTTCGATCTTTGTATTAATAATTATAACAAACTAGTGGAGTAATTTCACAAAAAATAATTGAATATCAATTCAATAAAAATTTAATCAATAGTATATTTCAACCAAAATTCTATAAATGTAATCAAACAAAAACACCTACAAATGTGTAGAATTGAGAAATTATGCGCAGTGTTTTGTTTTAATGGGACAGTATGTGGAAATCCGAAACCATTGAAGATACAAGAAAATAGTCTTAGGATCCATTAAGTCTTTTATACAATGAAATCATCGTTATAAGAAGCTGAGTCGTCTACCGGCATTAAAAAAATAGTCATATATTTAAATAGTTCATTTTATATGATAAAAATTTTATGAAATTTTAGCAGCTTCTGCTGTCCTGATTTTTTTTGTCTTATACAATGAAATCATCCTTACAAAAAACGAAGTCGATCGAAACAAAGCTTTTTTACTCTCTTATTGCAAAAACATAAAACTTTTCCAGCTAATGCCAATTCCGCATTACTAAGTATTGTTACATTATCTATTTCTGCCGCCAAGCAGTAATATCAGCATTACTGTATTCCAGTTTTAAAGGGTAAGGGTGCTGGTGAAATTACAGGCACATGAGACTTGTCAACTTACGTCTCAGAGTGACGGGCGCAGTGGCAGTGCCCCTCAGATCTTTGCGCTTTAAAGCTCTGAGTGACACTGCAACCGTTATGAATAGGCGTGCCGCTTTGTCGTTTACCACCAGGCCCAAGACTTGTTCGCCCCGTCACTTGATATCATTACATAAAACCACTATGTGGCTATGTAAATAGGCAGCTATATAGAGAGCCACAAAATTGAAGTTTCAGGGGTGTATAGTTACTCTTTTCTACATACTTGCTGGTCAGATAAGCAGAAACCAATACTGTCAAACCAGAAACAGTTCTTTTTTGAATGTATATGTGATCCTAAGATGCAGCAAACTATATGGTTTGGCTTTTTGAAGATGGAATAAAATGACAGTTCATGTGTAAAAGTGTTGTCCGCTTTCAAGTAGCTAGTGATGGCTGTCGATACATATTTTGTCGACTATCGACTGAATGTTGGTTATGCTTGTGCAATAAATAATCGAGCTAGTTTATTTATAATCAGCTAGTCAGTCAACAAGCCACTAATATAGCAAGTCGGTATCAAAACCAGCTGCAACAAAATTTTATTTATAATTTAGTTAAACGGAATTTTACACAACGCCATCAGCAGCCTTCTTTTATTTTTATCAACTCTTTTGTGTTTTAATTATGTCTTAAAATTAGGGAAACGCGCCTCAGCGGAACGAGTCTGGGTTTGTTTCGAAATAGCGCATAAATATTAATTATCACAGAAGGAAGGGTATTTGGTGACGTCACAAGAGAACGGCCGCGTTTTTATTTATGAAATAAAGAATGTTCAATTGTCCTTACACATTGCTAACTTAAACTGCGCTATGGCGATCCCAAAGTCTCTCGGAAGAATTGTTGCATAGCAACAAAACGCCTGATGCACATTAAGTTACTGGTTGTGTACTTAAATTATTGTTCCGTGTTGCCATTGTAATTTTGTTTTTTTTATGGTAACAAGTGACGGAATGAACAAGTCGTGTGCCGGGTTAAAGTCAAAGTCAAAGTCAAAGATTATTTATTCCATAGGTAAAATAAATTTACACTTGAGAACGTCACATTTAAGCTACTGCTCGTTCACTACGCTGACCTCCCTGAGAAGAACGAGCAACAAATTCTAGGGATTGCTCTTTTCAAATAACTTAAATGCAGTGGAATATACTTTGAATCAAATTTGTGTGGATTCTGGAGCCATGTCGTCTTTCCATACATCTTTATCTAACACGTAGTCTTCAATTTTGTAATATGATTTTTCGATCAAAATATTTTTAATGTAGTTTTTAACAAAATATTTTTAATGTAGTTTTTAAACGTAGGAAATGATAAACTTAATATATGCTCCGGAATCTTATTGTAAAAACGTATACAGTTCCCCACTTCAGGGTGGTAGAGTAGAGACTCAATGCTCAATTCATGATTTGAGTAATGGTTTAAAGCACTCGAAATCATACTCAAGTCCCTGCCATTAGGGTCGTATTACCAGTGCTTGTGTTGCCAGTGCAATCCTGACTTGAGTATTGAATAGAGTTCTAGAATACGACCCTGAGAGGCACTGCCACCGTGCTCGTTACTCTGAGACATAAGTTGAGAAGTTCCATATGCCTGTAATTTCACCAGCACCTTCATTCTTCAACATCAAAATGCAGTAATGCCCATATTACTACTTGGCGGCAGAAATAGATAAGGCTAAATACGCTATTTACTGATACCGTTTATTTTAATATGAAAGAGTTATCCATAGTTTGGGGAAAAGATTGTCTTTTAGGAGCCCAGCAAAATCAGTTTAGTGTACTGATTGACAATCAGTACACTAAACCTCAGGAACCTGTTCCAATCAGAATGCAGTCTCTTAGTTATTCACTCCAGCGTAATTTAGTAGTAACACCCTAGTAGTGGAAAGGCTTTTTTTGTGAAAATATCCTTTCTACAATATTCAAAGTATTTTCCTCCCGTATTCCATAGCCGTCGAACGCCCTTATTGCATCAAACGAAAACAAAAGAAATATTAGAACATCAGCAAAAGTGGACAAAAAAGCTGTTAAAACAAAAAACATAGATCTGCAATAAACACATAGAGAATTATAAATTATAAATTATTATTAGAATTCGTAATGTCTGTTAACTCGTTTCGCACCTCAGTTTTTTTTTAAATATATTTAACAGTTGAGAGAGCAATAACCCTAGGTAATATTTTTAATAGTTGAGAGAGCGGTAACCCTAGGTAATATTTTTAATAGTTGAGAGAGCGGTAACCCAGGTTTGGCGAAAAAGTCGCTGGTGCGAGTCCAGCCGGATCGTAGATTTTTCTTTGTGTTTGTTCGATTATTAACAAACTAGTGGAGCATTCTCACAAAGAAATATATGAATATTATGGTAGTTAAAACATTCGTAATAAAAGTATAGCAATGTATTATTTTTGTTAACCTATGGCATATTTTTTTAGCTTCCTCTTGTACGGACAATGGCACACTACACATTTTTGTTCGAAAATCGCCTCCAGTGCAACGGAACAAGATACGTCAATGAGTAGCTTGATGTGCTGGCGTGTGACCATCCTCCTATCTCCACGTTTTCCTCGTGTGAGTACACTCGGCTTGTGTATGCTCGGAACACAGTCATCATCATCACATTATATCAGCCGTAAGACTAGCCGGTCGGACGCGACGTGCATTCATCGGTTACCCGCCGTCCTTACCCGGTCACCCGTCCATCTAGTTGGGGGCCGTCCCACTAAACGCCTTCAGGTTCGTGGTCTCAATTCGAGATCCTGCCGACTGCCACTTCAAATTGCTAATCCTGTGAGCTATGTCGGTGACTTTGGTTTTTATAGGGAACGCAGTCGCAGACAGGGAACCCCATTCCAGGACTGTCATAATAAAAGACGACAAGTGCTTAATACGCCTGTAGGGAATATCGACTTTGTACGCATGATATCTCGCCGTATGTCTGGATGTAAAATGAAAAAAGGGGGCGAGCGGAATGAGCTAATGGCGCCCTTAGACATACTCATCGAAATACGAGTATATTCTGTAGAAAACCGACAGACAGACAACGCGCCGGTGGGCTAAACTATGAAGTTTACATTCGAGTTTATTGTCACCAATGAGTCTCCTGGCTCTGCTTTCAACCGAGTCTACAGTTTCAAGTTGATATTTCGCTGAGCCATCCCACAAGTGACTGCAATACTCCATGAAAGGTCGGACATATAATTTGTACAGAGTTAAAGGTTCTGCCTATAAAAAACTACAAAAATCTTCCATCATCAAAACACTCGTATCTAGATTTCTCAGGATCAATCGCCGTTTCTCGTTAAAGACTTTATTCTCTTAAATCGGAGCATCTCTTTTCTGAACTACTTTAATTAATTTCCAACTTCGCCTATTATATGTTCGAACAGTTCTAGTTCTCAAGCTCTTTGAGATTCGTACTTATTGTTGTTGACGTTTTTAATATAGGAAAATTGGAAAATAAGTTTAGATATCATAGATATTTTTGTAGTACCTATTTGGAAAAAAGAGTGCCATAAAGCCTGGGTGTTCGTGTACAGGCAAGCAGTGAAATTGCTGGCAATTGGGACTTATCAACTTATGTCTCAGGAGGACGGGTGCAATGTCAGTGCCCTCAGATCTTTGTGATTTAAAGCGCAGCGGCACTGCAACTGCTATGGACAGGCGTGTCGTTTACCATCAGGAGCACGATTTGTTCCTCCCGTATTATAAAAAAAGAAAAAATATATTTTTGAAAAAGTTATTTATCTAATAAGGATCTGTCTAGAAGTCTAAACCGTCTTGTGTTCGTGTGGTCCATCTCTCTCGGGTAATCTTTTTTATTTCATCTGTTCATCTTTCCAGCGTTTCCTTGCCCTTAACCCTAATCCCAGTGGGACCATTTGAAATAGTAATCTTTTTGAACATTTATGATTATTCATACGCCCTAATATTGTCTCTCCCTGATATTGACTAACATATACGTAATGGACAATTTTCAGGTTAGTTTTGTCTACCTAATTCCAGTAGCGTTTTTTGATATTTAAATATTATTGTAATAACCTAAAATATTATTTAATATTGCCACCGAAATTAGGTAGAGAAAACAAACTTAAAAACTATAGGGTAGTAATTATGTTTAAGCATGTTTTATTTAAATAAACAACGTGTCTTCTTGACACAGACATGTAACATGGGTTATTCGTAGGCCCGACAAATTTCTACGCCAATCTCATCACATATTATGACTATGTTGAAGATAATGTCGGTATCCTGTTCCCTTGGGCGCCTTAACTGCCACCATAAGGTGACCCGAAATTTACACTGACCCTCCGTGATGATTGTTATGTAGGCTTCGCACATTCTCTACGCACGCTACGTAAATATACTTACAGCGATGTCCCACGCCGCAAGTGATATGTTAAAACTGGAAATGAAAGTTTTTTCATATCCAAATCGCGGTCCGATCGCGAATATCTAGTTCCCTAAGGTCCAACTACGAGAATATTTCTTTTTTATTATACCAAGTTACGATTGGTAGGTCACTGGACGAGATGAACAAGTCGTGCGTCTGATGGTAAGCGAGTCTACACCAGCTTTAGTACCACTGCGCCTGTTACCCTGAGACAAAAGTGTTAAAGCTATATTCGTCAATTATTCACTTTAAAATGCTTATTACTTGCAATAACTATCACATTTAAATAAATTAAGTTACCGATTTCACTTGAGTATAATCGATTAAAGAACAAAATGGCAACACTAATTGATATTGGCGAGATTAAAAAAAGAAAGAAAGAGGAAGGACAGATTAGTGCCAGTTGGCGCTCCATGTGAAAAGGTATAGTGTTTTTTTTATATAATATCAAGTGACGGGACGAACAAATCGTGCGCCTGATGGTAAGCTACACGCCTGTCCAATACAGTTGCAGTGCCACTCAGAGCTTTAAATCTCAAAAATTTGTTGGGCAATGCTATTGCGCCCGTCACCCTGATACATATGTTGACAAGTCCCATGTGCCTGTAATTTCACCAGCGCTGTTACCCTTCTAAACCGGAACACAGTAACGCTGACATTATTGCTTGGCGGCCATTGACTTACAAATAAATGGACGACGGGTCTAACACAAAAACCACGAAAAAATGTCCCAAGTCAACCTATTTAAACGTAGTGACATGTAAAGGAATATGAAAAAGCTAAAACGTTGAATTTAAATTGTAATGTCATCGCAGTACTGTCTAATTTTACTTGCTTCGCTGTCAGTCGAACAAACGAAGACTAAAGCGTGAATGACGCTCTGTATACGATTTTAACGCCCTATAAGTTCGGACACTTTTTAGCGCGGACCCGACGTCCATATAATTGTAAGTCAATGTTGGCGGCAGAAATAGGTAAGGTGGCAGTACTTCCCTGGACGAACTCTTTCACAAGGAGCTCTACTGTAACTAAAATTTCGATGTAAAAAATCGTTTTAGACGAAAAAGACGCAACTCCACACAACGCTCACCTCGCAATCCTGTGGATTGTCCCTACTAAGGATGAATATAACGATTTTTTGTATCGATTTTTATCACATTTCATATTTAATGATATTATCGAAAACAATTATATCATTAAATATGAACAAAACTCGACTTACAACAAATATTTGCTTGTTAATAGGTTTTGCCTTCGATTTCGGGCGTTAACGGGTTTTAAGTCGATTTAAATCCAGCGTTAAGCACGTTCATGCTTTATACTATTTCGGTAAAACTTATGCTTCCCTACGCGACATTGTAAATTGATCCTCATGCGATGTGGTCTATAGCTTATCGATCGCGTTTGAAATTATTCTTGTCACGGTTATAAATGTCTACACGTAGTACTTTGCATTAATCTGTAATTTTGAATAAAATAAAGAAAATAAACCCAAATGAGTCGACTTTGACAATTCACGCACGAAGCGGCATTAACCGTTTAGTGCATTTTCTACCTTCCCTTAATTGGAATAGGATTAAATTCGATTTTCACTCATAATGAAATTTTATCTTGAAAGTGTATTTGTGTAGGCTTTCCCGAGCGCTCTAGTGAGGAAGTCTTCTGTGTTTGTGTTATTGGATGTTCCATTACTTATCAAGTGACGTAACTTCGTTTTGAAATATACGTAGATGCTTTTTGTGCCAGACAACCATTAAATAGAATTACCTGATCTCAAATTAGGCAACTCCCTGTACTTACCAGAGTAGCGGAGTAGCAGAATAGAGTACCAGAGTAACGGAATTCACTCTGGGGCGCTACCTAGAAAACCCAGACCAGAACCAATTTCAGAAAAGTTTTTTTTTATGATATCAAACGACGAGACGAACAATTAGTGCGCCTGGTGGTAAGCGACACGCCTGTCCATAACAGTTGCAATGCCGCTCAGACTTTTGAGTCGCAAAGCTCTGATATGAAATAAAAGTAATAGGAACAATGACTTTTTTGGACTAGTCATTAAAACTGCCTCTGTGGTCGAACGGTTACCATCTTCTTCTTCGATTCCCGGGCCGGAAGAAATATTTGTATGGCCTACATTTATTTCTCTCGTGAGTTTGGGTGTAATTTGTGGTTGTCTAAGTGTCTCCATGGCACCCGCGACACAGGGTTTCCCTAGTGCAGGGCTATGTTGAGTGTGTGCGCGTGTGCATTATTATATAAAACATTTTTGTTTGTCACACATTATTGTGATAAAAACAAATACTGTGAGAATTAACAAAATTTCAAGTGTGACTACAGTTTGTGCTGAAATGGCGTTTAACTTTTGACTCAGCATAAATGCTGTAGACCGTGAAAAGTCAAACAGAGCTGGTTTTCTGCCATATATGTATTTATACATCTATTTGGTGAACGATTGTAACCCAGTAAGCCATGCCACCAAAGTATATCATACGCAAATACATATACGTAATTCTAAAACTATTATGTGAGTGCATTATCTATAATTTCACGTATCCCCAAAAAAGAAATCTGATAGGGGCAGGTCTGGAGATTTCAAAGCAAACAATGACTAAGAGTCTCGTCTGTTCCCCTACTGAGCCTCGGTGGCCCAGCCGTTTGAATTGTGGGCACCGGATGAGGAAGTCCCGGGTTCTATTCTTAGTGGGACCAAATTGGAAAGTTAACCTTACCTATTTCTGCCGCCAAATAGTAGCGAGTAACCGTTTCGAAATACCAGGAATGGTAATCTCAGTACACAGTACTAAAAAATGGAAAGTACGTGGAATTACATATATTTGCCAAGTTTTATTGATATCGGTTACCGGAAAGTCCGCGAAACAGGATTCATGTCTCAGTTTGACACCCTTAGAGGTAGAATATTTTGTTCAAATTTAAATAGGACTATTACTGAGGTACCCTCTTTCCAACAAAAAATCAAGAGACTTCCCAACGAAGAATCATCAAAACCGGTTCACAAATTTATTAAGTTATCGCGTAACATACATACAAAAAAAAACAGAAAAAAGACAGTCGAATTGAGAACCTCCTCTTTTTTTGACGTCGTTTAAAAAGAAATCATATCGTAGTAAGGAACCTGTAATTAGTAATAAATATTTTTTTTCTTTATTTGAATCATAGAACTATAGAATAAATAAATTACATAAAATTTAAACAAAAGTTTGATGAAAATCAAGATAAATAAAGTTACACAACAAAACAAACGGTTTCGACTTTTAAATTTAACATAATAATAACATTAATCTCCTAAAAGAAGAGACTGAGTCAACACAGTGAATTCAATAAAGTTATTACAAAGAATTTACTGACTTATATATACGTACGTACCCTGTGTTCGCACCATCCATGCTTGCGTCCTCTTGTGTCCCCACAGTCTCTATAGATAGGTCGTTTACCCCACTGTTTGCCTAATTTCCACGGGTAAACGGACATACCACCCTACTTATATTCTTACTTAAGAGTCTATACAATCTCAAATGGCTTTTGTTGACTCCGCATAACAGTGACAGTGTTGAATTAATCACTTTCGAAAAAAATATTTAATATAATTGAGGTTTTTTTATATGATTACTATAGGGCGTGAAAACACGACACCTAAAATTTTCACTATAGAAAAAAACACAAACTTACCTCGAAAATTTACAACTTTTAAAAACCGCCGTATTCAATAGGTACTTTACATATGCCAACGTATCGTATACATTTCTCAAATTCGTTTGTAAAAAAAATAAATTCTGAAATAAAGCCCTTGTCCCTACCGCTCGAGCCAAGCAAAATGAACCGTATCAGTAAGGGAAAAATTTGAATTCAAGCTGAGGTAGTCGACTCTTAAAAGGTTGAGAAACCGCTACGTTTTACTTTCCTAAATACAACCATATCTAATTATTTCAATTCACACTTAGACTTATAGTATTTAATATTAAATTGCGTAATACCATTTCAATGAATATTAACTTAGCAGTTAACTTAACTACTCCCCAGACATACATAAACCCGAAACTTAACGGTCAAGGGACAATTCCCGTTTTATCCTAACTTAAACAACTTCATTATCTCAGTTATAGTTTGTTAGCAATGACGTTACTAAATTTGAATGAATAGGATAATAGATTTAAGTAAATGCACCTTTCAAACTTATCGTCGCGTTTAACACAAATTGACGTATTCTATACTTCGTTTTTTTAGAATTTAGTATAAATGTAAACAAAGTAGCAGTGATCGTAAACATTGTTCTTCTGTAGTCAAATTACAGTACCTAAAGGAAAGCATTGTGAAAATTTATATCATTTACAAATGACACGATAATATTGTTGTCTTTTTTTGTAGAAGGAGCGTAAGCGAAATATCGTAGATTTTTTAGGTTTTAACGACTGTTTTAAAATATTTAATCCCGTTTTAAAACCCTATTTTGGTTTTAATATTTGGAAATTAAAATACGACGTGAATATTTTGAAACAGCCGGTAAAACCTAACCCTACGACTTTTGAATTGCTAAACTTATTCTTTGGCGGAAATAACTGCCAGTCTTGTGGTCACCGGAGGCTCCTACGATGCGATCCGACACCTCGTTTGCTAGAAGTTTCACCTGGGCCCCCAAGTACCCAGGTTTTCAAAAGGCAAAAGGCACAAAGCTGTAGTATTGAGCAAGGTCCGCGTATTTGAGCCTTAATATAATATAAATTAAATTTAGCCATATGCTTCAATATTGTCTCGGCCATTCTCACATTCGGTGTTCTCAGCCTAATTACCGTAGACATTTCGGTGTTCTTACCATAATTACCGTAGCCGTTGTTTTTTCTCGCTTATTATATCTAATAACATTGAAATATGAATAACTTTAAGCTAAACTATCGATATGTCTAAATGGCATTAGAAAAAACAATGTAGTTTTCGATTTATTCAAACACAAATATTTTATGGCTGCGGTAATTAGATCTAATTACCATTTCCATAAAATGTTTGTTTCTTAGTAACTCGAAAACTGCTTTGTCGATTCTAATGCCATTTAAACATATTGACAGTTAAGCTTAGTTGTTCATATTTCAATGTTATTGGGTATATTAAGCGAGAAAAAACAATGACTACGGTAATTAAGCTGAGAACACCGAATATGAGAATGGCCGATCTATAAGTATTGTACGTAAAGTATTTACACATTTTAATTAAATCAAACGGCTTACCCACTTGATTATCTTGGTATTGTTTGTAAAGTTGAACTAAAGTTAAAGTTATCTCGTAAAGATTCTTTGGTCTTAATCAAAAGTTCGTTAGTCACAAACTTTTCAAATTTCGGTTTGCCATCAAATAGTTTTCTAAAGGTTCTAATTACCAAGGGTTTGATCGGTGAAATTTCAAAAGAATGTGCTTTGTATTTTATATTCGAAATCTTGTTTTTAATATTGGAAATTCAATGAATGTACCCGATCATTCATCATTCTGCATAAACTTTAATTATAGTGACTCGCCATAAGGTTGTTTATAGTAACTCATAGTAATCTCATATAACCAAGAGGTTGATAGGGATATCAACCTTACATGAGAAGGGCGCTATAACCTGTGCAAGCAAGCCCGCACTAGCCCCAGTTCAGCCTGTGCTTTGGGTGAGCTGCCCCGATTGCACGTACAACGCCCTCCCTATTGTGCAGCTACCGGAGCTGTTAGCATGCTCACTTTCCGTTGTGCATTGCACAACTAACGGTTGTAACTGATGATATACATGATACCAAGAGACAAGGAGAACAAGTCGTGGCCTGGTGGTAAGCGACACGCCTATCCATGACAGTTACAGGTCCACTTAGAGCTTTAAATCGCACAGATCTGAGGAGCACTGAAATGGTAGAGTGGCTGCACTTCCTTGGACGAACACATTTACAACGAACTCTACTGCTACTAACATGTCTTTATTTCATAGGTAAGCAAATTACACTCATATCGTATATATAACAATCGTCATATTGACTAAAGTCTACTACTACTCATTCGTAAAGCAGATTCCCCAGAGAAGAACGAGCAAGAAACCCTAG
The DNA here is from genome assembly GCF_003589595.1 of Hyposmocoma kahamanoa. NCBI lineage: Eukaryota > Metazoa > Arthropoda > Insecta > Lepidoptera > Cosmopterigidae > Hyposmocoma > Hyposmocoma kahamanoa. The sequence goes on from NW_020653415.1 coordinate 1,202,164, forward strand.
GGTAGCGATGCGCAATTGTGAATTATTTCAAAACTCCTTAGTAATTACTAATCCTGTCATTCGAATGACAAATTAGTAACGTACAAATTTTCGTATTCGAATGATCATTCATTACTAATGTTAATTGTTAATGTAAATGTTATTATAAAGTACTAATTTGTTTAGATTATAATATATATTCTGCTTATGTTTGTATTTATGTATATAAAGTTCATGTACGTGTGTATGTCTGTCATATGTACATATATTATCTCATATCATATCATATCATCATCCTTTATATGTATATATATTATTTATATATATATATATATATATTATTAAATTTTTTTTTTTACTCACATTTAAATTTTAATTTTATTGTACTATAATTAGTCCCGCAGACTTCATTTTTCACCTATAGATCTCTTCTAGAGATAAGCTCACCTTTGTATATGTCCTTTATAACTTGTGTTTCATGTATCTTTTCTATGTGTAATAAAGAGTTATTATTAATGTATAGATTCCATAGACCACAACGATACTCGTTATCACCTAGCCTTAACTGACATACCGCAAATGTGACGGCGACGGGATATTTTGATATGGACATAGTGAATGATCTGGTGGAGTTCCGGCATAATAATCATTCAACTCGTGCACCGGACCGAATTGCAGGGGCATTCGGTATTGGTAGTCATTCGACTCGAGTGGAATTGTGCTAGAACTCGACTTAGGCGAATGAAATGCCTATTCGAATGATTAGTATTAGTAACATTCAACGTCGCGCATCCCTCCTCTAGAGCTTGCTCTTTATAAAAAAATATTTGCACACATTTTTCATTTATAATATTTATTTTAAACATCATGATAGATCGAGTCAACTTGCAAGAGCTAAACGGGTTACTACCATGGATTTTTATCATCCAAGCACGCAGAAGCTGTATAATAATAACCTTTAGTATAGTATAGTGAATGGCAAATTTTAAATACCAACCGGAATCTTGTTCTAGAAGCGTAAATTGTTTTCGAATTAAATTGAATTTGTAACTTTGTGAAAACGACTGTCAAGAACAGCAAGTTTATTTTTATTCCTCGTCGGTTCGTCCATACTGAAGGGCACGATACTAGGAAAATATATTACGTACAATTACCTAAGTCAGGGCATCCAATTCCGAAACTATTAAGTTATTTCAGTGATAAGTAAATGCCAACTGTCACTTATATTATGTATAAGCTCGAATTTTGAAATTTTACGAACAGAATTCGAAATACAAATTTTATGTGGTGTTGGAGTAAATCGATCGGGAAAGTGGACCATTAGGACAGTTGGACCGATCGGGAAAGTAGACGAATAGTGAAAGTGGACCGATTGGGAAAGTAGACCGATTGCATCTAAGGGGTTTTTAGGCTTAATTAATTTTTAAACGAAATAAAAAAAACATATTCAAATAAATTGAAAATCAGCTCTTATTGTTGAATGGCCTGCTACCACGTAATAGCATGAAGCTTATTATTAGCTCCACAATTGAGCTCGTAGTTTAAATACTACAACAAATTCCATGAACATTTCACGCGCGATCTATTTCATTACAGCATAATGGATTCGTGAATTTTAATGTACTGGAAAACTGGAAATTTGCATCACGTTCATGTGATAGAATGGAATCTACGTATTTTCGACAAATAAGTAAAACTCCGACCGAAATCGATCAAATGAAAAGACGCATGTTGTGAATGAGACTTCATACTAGACATAATATTTTTATTTCGTCGAGTATTACTTATTCAACAGCAATTGTTTCGAACAGACGGAGAACGGAGTAGACGGGGAGTCTACCCCGTTCTCCGTCCGTGTGTGGCAGGGCGGACCATAGACGCGCACCTCTTACGCTAGTGGCGTCAAAACTGTCCACACTAGACGTGTGTCGATCGTGGTCGATCGATCAAAATGATTCGAGCAGCACCTGTAATCCGATAACCCGAGTTACCAGCTTCTAAATAACCAAATCATTTTAGAGGTGCATGGGTCATGCGCGCGATATTCGACTTTATTACTATAATTTTTGAAATTATTCAAGAATTCACAATATTATTGTTGTCTCGTTCACTCTCACGTGAAGTCCCCACTCACGCCACGATTCGCCTTCTCATTCTCCGTTAGGTTCGAACATTTGTTCGACAGAACATTCGTTCAATAGAACTTTCGTGCAATCGAACCAAAAAGTCAAGCAATCGATCAACGAGTTAACGGGTCAACGGGTTAACGGATCAACGGATCAATGAGTCTATCAATCATTCATCCTAATTGCTCCGTGGCGTAGTGTCCATGATATGGTAATTTCGTAACTTTAATCTGTTTTGGGTATGTTGTATTTATTCATGAGTGCACTAGCTAATATTAAAATATTAATGAATAATATATATGAATAATAAGTTAGTAATTTTGAATGTTCATAAGGTTTTTGTTATGTATTTTTGTTTTAAAGGTGTTATTTCTAGTGTCCTAATTGTGGTTTATTAATGATGCATTTAACTTTTTATATTAATAACCCATCAGCATGAAAGAATAAAAGCTAATTGTATAATTTGACTATTTTAAACGCCATATGGAATTATCGTGAGAGACGGGTGACCCGCTAAAAGATTGAACGTATGATCGAATCATTTGTCCCGATCACATTACGCATGGGTCATGATCGACCCGGGTCATCTAAAATAATCAACCGACATAGGTCTAGTCCAAACTAAAGGTGGGTGATAAATAACGTCATGATGAAAAAATCACAGGAATCAGCCCTCAAATAATATCACCGTGACTTTTTACGAAATCCAAAATCACATTGGTCGTTCCTCCGTTCCACTAACTGTCATCGTCACTCACGTCACGACCCATGACGTATTTGACAAACAAAACCATGCGCTACCTCCGTTCTGTAAGACACTGGCGACTGCGAAAAAAAGTAAAATTACTTTGGTACGAAAAAAGAATTAGGTACTTTAGTCTGCCTACACGAATCAATATATGACAAACTTTGCGGACATGAGAAGTCAAAAAGTTATTTACATAATTTGATTCAGAATGTCGTGTTCTTTGTTGTTACCAATACAGTTTATACTAACAATTTCTTTTGTTCGATTCGCGACAAGGCCATCCACAATATTCCAAGCAATATACATGTATGGTCACCGGACAAAGGTGGCCATATTTTCTGTCATGTGCTTTTTGCAGAGCACAATGGTGTAGATAAAGCCATAGGACGGTGTGCTAAAAGCCTTTTTGTACGTACACACAATGAGAGTTATTTATATTGTGGTTCAGATTTTTGAACTGGGACTCTTTTCTTTAGGTACTGTTTAACATGTTGTGACACGTTTACGACGTACGTCGGGAAAATGCTGGTTTTCGTACATAACGACATAAAATAATATATTAAGGTGCCTACAGATTTGCTCGATATTTTGATAGTCGACACGTGACAACACGATCAAAATGTGGTCCATTTTTAACCGACTAGAAAAAATGAGAAGGTTCTAAATTCAACTATTTGGTTTTTTTGTATGTGTGTTACGCGATAACTCCATTTGTAAACCGATTTTGATGATTCTTTTTTTGTTGGAAAGAGGGTACATCAGAAGAGGTCCCATTTCAATTTGAAGAAAATGCTCCAACTCTAAGGAAATGAATTATTTTGAGATCGGTTTTTTTAGAACTTTATACTGAGATTATCTTGTTTACAAATTCTCAATCTTTTCATAAGATCGCTGTTCGTGAATTTTATTTATTTATTTATTTATTTAAACTTTATTGTACAATACACTAAAGTACAAATGGCGGACTTAATGCCATAAGGCATTCTCTACCAGTCAACCATTGGGCCAAACAGAAAAAAAACAATAGGTTGGTGCTACACTTAAACAAGAAGAACAATATACTAGAAAACTAATCGATAATTTGCATGGTATAAATAAATAACATACTATAAACATACTTATTATGCATACATAATAAACTTACATATATATATTATAATAATAAATAATATGATATATGTACCCAAAGCAACATTATACAGTGTCTTAATTTTGACAATTGTCAAACAGATGCTTGCGCAACATGCGCTTGAAAGATAATTTGGTCTGAGCTTGTCTTACACGAAGCAGGAGCGCATTCCAAAGACGAATTGCATGAAGGGTAAAAGAATTAGACAAAAAATCAGTGCGATGAGAAGGAATAGAAAGCTTAAGGCTACGGGAAGATCGAAATTCACAACCCGGCCGAGCGTTTTGAAATTGAAATGAACATTTAAGATAATCAGGTGCAGCCGGGTCGAACAAGATGGAGAAAAGTGTGGTTAAAATTCTTAAGGACCTGCGTTCATTTTCTTGTCTTATTATGATGATGATATTGAAAAGAATAAGCTAAATTCCGGTTTTAACTCATCCACGTTGTCATATTCTTCTTGTTTATTAAGGGATGATGACTTTGCATGTCCAGCAAATTTATACTTTCAATTATCCTACATTGATTAAAACTACATTTCTGATAATAGTCTCGAACCCAACAAAGCAGCAGTATAATTTAGATTTTAAAAAAAATTTGTTGCATTTCCGGTTCAATATTATGGCGACAAAATGTGATAGATTGCAGTTTAATAAAATAAATAAAATAAAATAAAAATCTTTTATTTTCAGACACCATAGGTCCATAGTTTGTTAGTAAGCAACCTTATACTATATTAGTAATAAATGATTGTACGGTGAATTTATTTATACATTAGAATTTTAAAATCGAAATGTCAAAATATTCAAAATACATAATGTAAAAGTCACTGAAATAATAATGATAATTTAGTCGGAAGTAAAAATTTAAAATACTAACATTTACAATTAATAAAATAACAATTAAAATTCAAATTAGCTAATATAATAATATTTAAAACTAAAATTTTGAAATCACATGTCATAGAGAAATTCATTACATTACAACTACTATTACAATACTACTACTTACTTAGTCACTATTTTTGTGTGCGAGATGCATCTGTCTACACAATGTGCTATGATTGGGGAATCATGTCGCTCTGCTATTACTCTTAGGATGGAATTGGAACTACCCCGTAGTCTGCAGAGCAGCGAGGCCGTTTTCTTTCGCATGATGGCATTAAAATCATCTATATTAGCCTGCGCAAACATGCCTGACGCGCTGCAGAATCGGGGCAGCCCCAGCAACACCCTAAAGGCATTGTTGTACTGAATCCTAACTAATGTGCCGAATTACTAACCGAATTAATGTGCTCAGTGTTGCCAGAAAATTTTCGGAGAAATCACAACCAAGCGGAAGAGCTTCCCTGCGTAGCGAAGCTAGATGCTGAACTGCAGCTGAGTATTTTTTCCCAGTATACATGTGGAATGTATTTCTATACGTTTGTTTGATTATTAGACAGTTACAGATTAGGAAAGTAGATGTTTTTATTATGAAATATATAAAATTCCGCAGCTTTAAATGAATATCGGTGAATAGATTCAGAATCTAGGTCTTATATGTTTTAAAATGTGTCATGTGTAGCTTATGGACATGAATGTAGAAATAGAAATAGGCATAGAAATATAACGCACACATATTCAACATAGCCCCGCACTAGGAAAACAATGTGTCGCGGGTGCCATGGACACACATATAGACAACCACAAATTACACCCAAACTCACGAGGGAAACAAATGTAGGCCATACAAATATTTCTCCCGGCTCGGGAATCGAACCTGGGACCGCTACGTGTCAGAATATAAGGTTAGAGCATGCCTCCATAGTGCACCGGTCACCGTAATTTTTCACGTATTCCCAGAAAAGAACCCTAATAGGGCCAGGTCTGAAGATTTCGCTAGCCATCGAATCGGTTCATCTGTAGGGGAGACCGGGTACAAAAGAATACTCTTAGTACTTTTTGTTTGATATCTGGCTATTTATAACATTTTTGATAAAGTGAATATAACTCTTTAAAAGTTTCGTCTATCCTCTACAAATGTATATTATAATTTTATTTAGTAGATCAAAGGTGGTCTCTAAAAATTACAAAGCTGCAAAAAAAATTACGATTGTTATTTTCATCCTGAGGGTCAAGACGAAAGTAACAAGGTACTGGGCAAAAGTAATACTATCCACGTTCAGCGCAATATCATTATGTAGTACAATGAAAAATAAACACAAAATTATTTATAAGACATATTTTTTTTAAGAATAACAAAAAAACATATAATAACTTCTTCTTCTCCAATAATAATTTGCTCTTAATTATAATGCCTATTAATGAAATCAACTTAATAAGAATTATGTTTCTATTTACTCGCAGTTATTGGCAAACGTAATATGTGTCATCTTTGGTGCACATTCGTAATATGAGTCAGTTTTGTCGTGTTGTTATTATATGTTATTATTATAGTTATTATTATTATGTTGTTATTATAGTTTTGTATGTTACTTTTGTACCCAAACACCTTTTTGTCTTTATATATGTCAGTACCTTAAAACTGAATGTGTTGCACAAACGTAACATGCAACAGACAATCTAATTACAAATGTCTAGCCAAATTGTCAAGTCGATATCATCATTTTAACATTACGCAAATACTCTAAATCAATTAACATAAAAAAACTTATATACGGGCTTACATAACCGAACAGTGCGACGCGGGCGCGGCGATTGATCTTCTTCTTCTTCTTTTTGCTTAATGGCGGTTCCTTCTTTTTAAGATTTCGCCAGTGTCGAGTTTTCCGCTTAGCAGAATGTAGATTATGTTTCTGTAAATATGGCCGCCACAAAGAGGATAGGCAAATTGAGGCGGCGTGTTTGGATTGACTCGGGATTCCTTAAAACGGGCCGATATGGGTATTTCAGTTCGAGATTCGTATAATTTCACGTTTTAATCTTCGATTAAGGCACAATAGCACTATCCTATTCCACTTTAAACTAGATTTCACAAAATAATTGAAAGTCAAAATAAAAACGACACTTTTCCCTCCAAAAGGTCCAGAGCGAATCGGCGATTGATCGCAAGCCCGGGCGTTCGCAAGCTAACATTCAGCAGTCGCGCGCGTCATTTTGGCCCTTAGATAATTCTACACAGCGTTTGTTACTTTCGACCCCCTTTACTTTTGTACACGGTCTCCCCTACCAATCCAGGAAGGAAAAGAATCATTAAGAGACTCTTATGTTGTTCGACTGTTATGACACGGAGCCCTATCTCGAAGTACGAATATCGGCAGTAAAACGCATCGTAATTCATTTTCGCAAACTGAAATGTTAAATTTCATAGTGTATCTTTAAAGTAAAATACTTTGTTACTTAAAAAAAAATAACCCTAATAATTGACCATTTCGATCGGCATCGTAAATATTCAGAATGTTTTTGTATAAGTTTGGCTGGATTGATTCCCGGGTGAGCCAATCAATTTTAAAAATCATTGAATGCAGTATTTCTTTACTTTTAAAAATACAATAATGTCTTCTTGGAGAGAAATATCTACAATATTTGAAGTATAGTCAACAGCACATCAAGCTATACACTTTTGTTTGAGTATCGCTTCAAGAGGCCAAGGAACAAGATCCGTCAATGAATAGCTTGATCTATTGCCGTGTGTACTTCCCCTCCGTGTCGCATAGCCGCGGGCGCGGGACACCCTGTATATAGCGATATTAAAGAATATAATTTCAGTAGCAGTAGAGCTTCTTATCAAAGAGTTCGTCCAGGGAAGTACTGCCACCTTTCCTATTTCTGTCGCCAAGCAGTAACGTCAGCATTACTGTGTTCCGGTTTTGAAGAATAAGGGTGCTGGTGAAATTACAGGCACATGGGATTTGCCAACTTATGTCTTAGGGTGACGGTCGCTGTGGCAGTGTACATGAGATTTTTGCGATTTAAAGTTCTGAGTGGCACTGCAACTGTTAAGGACAGGCGTGTAGCTTACCGTCGGCGCACGACATATTCATCTCGTGACTTGAAGTTATAAAAAAAATTTCACTTTCAAATTTTCTTAAACCTGCATGTCTTTTCGAAAATGTACAGAAACACTAACTTCCATTGAAGCTAGCGACAGCGCACTATAGCCGAAGTCACTAAGACTGCATAGGATTGCATACTATATAGGATTGAGACAATGCGAGCTTTGAGTTACACCTGTTTTAAAACCAATTTAAATATTTCAGATACCTCGATAAGAACAGATTTTCAATACAACTTTAGCATTCTCAACAAATTTTCGACTGGAAGTTTAGACGTATTGTGTACGTAAAACAAAGAGGAGGAAGCTTTGTGAAGCTTCGCGTGAAGCTTTGTGGTTAGCGTTTAGAAGCATAAGCTCGTAAAACGTTCGTGTACTACGTGGTACCAGTTTCGCATAGACTTGAGTTATGGTAACCTAGTACTTTAAAAGGTAATTTTAATCATTATTTCAGTACTGATTTATTGAAGGAGATATAAAACGTAAATACAGACGAAAATAGCACTATAAACACCCATTGTAATAAATAGATCAAACTACAAACATAGTATATAATAAGACACGAGTATGGTAACTCCGTAGAAGCTGCGCGGCTTGTTGTGCGTATGCATGCCATGCATGTGCTTGACTCGAAGCAACTTCTATTCTACAAAATCTCGAGTACGATAAGTAGCATTAAATTTTAATGAACAACTACTATTGCCCACGAATTAAACAAAAAAACCAAAGCCCCATATGGTGATTTAAAAAAAGAAGATATTAATACTTAATTCCAGTACAGTAATTATTCTATAGTTTAATATACCACACCACAACATCGCTCACTAGGTACAGGGTCAAGTACACGTCAAGCTTCACACTTAAGACTTAAATTCAACTCTATGCCGATTACGATAAGAACGGTTCAAAGTACAAAGCGTCAAGCTTGACGTGCTCTTGACTGTACCAGAGAGTCGAGCTCGACTCGTTACATAAATAGACTCGAACTGGAGCGCGACTCGTTTCATAAATAGACTCGAGCATTAGTATCGAACTCAAGTCCATTCGGACACTCGATAGGCTTGTAATATATCAAGCAGTGGAGTCTCTGTCTTTATGAGTCGAGCTTATGAATTGGAGTCGAGTCCTAAATTGTAGACTCCCGGACACGAGTTTTTTACAACACAACTTTATGTTATTGTTGAAGCGTCCGCTCGGTGTTTACAAAATGACTTCAAATAGTAGACGTGTTTATTGTTTTTTGTGGCAGTTTGATTAAGAGTAGCTTAAATTCAGAATTTTTCAGCATTTCATTTCTATTTCAAAATCATACTCCATAATCAAGATACCAATCCGCGACACTAGTAAAAAAAATATCAATACATGAGTTATTAGTAAGGTTATTTCCAGATAGCACAAGAATAGTGTAATGAAACCTTCACCAGCCTCCATGGATGACCAACGTCCAGCCTCCATGGATGATCAGATTGACAGTCCACAAAGACAGACTTACTAGACTGACAGGAATTCGAAATTAGACCGACTTTGTTTTGGACGAAAGACGACGACCGACCTTCCTTTCTTTGACAGAGGAAGACGAGGGCAGTTCTGACTAAACCTCTGATGCGAGCAGACGACTTCTCCTGACTAAATTGTACAGACAGACTGTACAAACCTGTAGGTATAACTAAAATAATAATGTAATAACCAGAAAATGGAGACTATCTTACGACGACATTGCCTTACCTTGCCTATTTCTGCCGCCAAGCAGTAATGTCAGCATTGCTGTGTTCCGGCTTTAAAGGGTAAGGGTGCTGGTGATATTACAGTCACATGGAACCTTATGTGTCAGGGTGACGGGTGCAGTGGCAGTGCGCCTCAGATCTTTGCGATTTAAAGAGCCGAGTGGCACTGCAACTGTTATGGACAGGCGTGTAGCTTACCGCCAGGCGTACGACCTCTTTGTCCCGCCACTTGATATTATAAAAAAAAAGGAATGGATTTTTTCGGAATTCGGGAAATAATATAATAACGCACACACTCATACCCCCGCACTAGAGAAACTCTATCGCGGGTGCCATGGATACACACTTAGACAACCACAAATCACATCCAAATTCACGAGAGAAATAAATGTAGGCCATACAAACATTTTCTCCCGGCCCGGGAATCGAACTCGGGACTTCTGCGTGGCAGTCCAGCATGATAACCGTTTGGCCACGGAGGCAGTTTTTATCTGCAAGTCGAAATTGTTGAGTTTTACAAAGTGAGAATGTTTTTTGTCGGAATCTTCTTAAATATTCCGAAATATTGGAGGCTAGAACAACTTTGCAAAGTTTAGATAAATATAGTCTATCTGCTTATTCCAAATAACGTCAATTTTTAATGTACTTAAGTGATTTCCAGCATCATAAAAAATCTGGAACAAAAAATGTTGTCGTAAGGTAGTCTCCACTTTCTGTCTCTATTCCTCGAAGTAAATGTATTCTTCCTATTCCGGTCACTGCTAATAACCCCACGTTCCGAGTGTAGTACAAACATTAAAGCGCCGAACAAGCCGGAGTTGTCCTACTTGCTCTTATCTATGCTATAAACTTTTGGCGTTTGAAAGAGCCGAAAAGATGACACAAACATTTTGCCGAGTAAGTTCGGTGCTTCAGACAATTTGTATTCCGTCATAATATAGAACTAAGCTATGGCACAATGTGATCTGATTGGAAGATATCGGAAAGTGCCGAAATTAGGCGTGTGATTTTCAATAGGCACTTCGGCGAAACGCGGGATCTATATTTATTTCTTTGAACTTTGTTAATGACCACCTAGATAACCTAACAGTTTACACTGTGGGCTCTGGATGCAGAGGTTCCAGATTCCATTCCAGATTCGTATGCTGAAGGCGCTGGTTCGAATCTAGCCTCTTTTGTTTGTGTTTGAGCTTTGTATTATTCTTTAGAAGATTGAGTTCTGTAATCCTCAATGTTAGAGACTTTCATACAAACAGTGAGAAGCAAGCTTGACCGGTAGGACCTATTTAGGAAATGATGTTTCCAAATTAGTTCCGTTCTGGGCATTCTGGGAAGTGCTCCAGATTGGATTTCGTTGTTCTGGTACACATAGCTCATAGTAGACGGAATTCCCTAGTTTGAGTTTGAGACCAAGCGATTGGTGTGGTTGTTCGGCACATAATTTTTTATTTGGCACTTAACATCTAAATGCAACATGCTTGCAAAAAACAACGCGAAAACAAGAGCTTAGCTTTTAATTGGGTAAGGGAAGGCCATTTCACTCCTAACCCTCTCTCTACACTTACCAGGCGTACATAGCTTGAAAAGAGTGTATTTTCGATAACAAAGAGAGTCGTATTTTTCTGCACCGCGTATTATATCCCGTTTATTTTCGCCAATAGTTATCGGAACTTCGGTAATGATCCTCAGGCTGGCGTGGGTGGAATAACTCCTTTTGTTCTATGTGCTCCTGGTACTTTGGTAGACGTTTTTTATCTTCTTTAGAAGTTTATTTATTTCTCTTAATAACTTTATACAGTCGTGGCTTTGAAGTTACGACTGAGGGGCATATTTTTAACCGACTTCAAAAAAATTCTTTTGTATGTATGTTACGCGATAGCTCCGGTATTTATGAACCGATTTTGATGATTCTTTTTTTGTTGGAAAGAGAAAATCATCCACCTCTAAGGGTGGCTGTTAACGCATGAAGATTTATTGTTATAAATATCGCCTAAATTTTATTATAAGGAGTAATTATTTTAATGGTTGATTTTGCTATTCTCCAACTCAAGGCGTTTTTCTCTCAATATAATTTGAGTAGTGAGAACTGATTTTTATTATCTCCCGTATTAAGTTCCGTCTAGTGGCGAACTAGGGGATGAATCCGGGTTTGCGCACATTCCGGTAACCGATTTCAATACAACTTGTCAAATGGAAGTTGAAGTCTGCGAAAGGCCGAGTTCTTGTGCACGGCGAGGAATCGACTGCCTCGGGTTCTCTCGGCCGATCTTGCGTTCCTTAAACGTACGGGTGTTGGCTGATTGTTTACTGAACCGGTGGTCTCAAATTTGGCCACCAAACGTTGAAGAGTCGACTGTAAAGGGCCACCACGTCTACCGTAAAATGGGCGCAATGCGCGCAACGTTTGCATTAACGAACACTCATTTTAATAATAAAGTTTTATTCGCAGTGCCTTCGGTGCGTACAGTATCGCATAGGAACGCGCCGCTGGCGCTCTGCTCCGTGCCCTCACAATGCTCCACGAACTTTTGGCGTCAGGGCCGGATTGTGATGGCGGATGTGCGTTGTGAATGCATGAGACTCTTGAAGTGACCGATGCTTGAGAAACGAGTGTATTATGATAATGTATTTTCCTTTCTTTTTAACTTATTGTTATTATTATTATTTTCAACTATGTAAAACCATTTATTTATCTTTTGACACATGCATGTCTCCGAAGTTCCATAATTATTGACACATAGACAAAAAAGAATGCAAAACCCCCTGAATTGTCTTTTTTTAAATTTAAGTGAAGCCACGTGCTCTTTAGCTCTGGTATTTATCAACCCAACAGATTATGTAACGAAGATTATTCAAGTTGATTAATTTTGGTACCTGTCTAATAAATTATAATGAAATGAAATGAATTAACGCCACAAACCCAAACTCACGAGAGAAATAAATATAGGCCATACAATTATTTCTCCCGACCCGGGAATCGAACCTGGGACCTCTGCATGCCAGTCCGGCAAAGTAACTGTTCGGCCACAGAGGCATTTAAATAATTATTACAAATTTTATTTATTAAAAAAAAAGTTACTAATGATAACAAATTCTTATTGTTTATTAAAATGAATCGTCGGATTCTTCTCCATATGAACGGGAATCATCACTTGAATCGTCAGTAACATTAATTATTAATTCTTGAACACACAAATTTTCAAACGCAATACCATGATCCCAATCAAACAATATCTTCTTTTTTGAATCCGGAAACGCATTAGGACATCACTAATTGATTACAATTCAAACGATCAAAAGGAAAACAAATGGTGTAACCATTGACTTACAAATAAACGGACGACGGGTCTAATACAAAAACCACGAAAAAAATGTCCCAAGTCAACCTATTTAAACGTAGTGACATGTCAAGGAATATGAAAAAGCTAAAACGTTGAATTAAAATTGTAATGTCATCGCAGTACTGTCTTATTTTGCTTGCTTCGCTGTCAGTCGAACAAACGAAGACTAAAGCGTGAATGACGCTCTGTATACGATTTTAACGCCCTATAAGTTCGGACACTTTTTAGCGCGGACCCGACGTCCATACAATTGTAAGTCAATGGGTGTAACGGAGTAAACCTTCGTTTTCACGGTGCATAAGTTATTAACTGTACGATTTACAATAATATAAATAAATCTTAGAAATAAATAAACAAAATTATTAATTATAATAAACTGTGTGGCTCAGTTCCAATAATCCCATACCATTTAACTATTAAGGCGAACATAACTTCTATTTCAATTGTTACTTTTCATATGGCAAAACTTTACAAATCACATTTGTTTAATTGATAAGAGGGATCTGTGGAAAACCCCTCTGGGTAGATCAGGAGGAAGTTATGCAAGACAATTCCCATTAGCTTGCCTTAGAAATGTATTCTCCAACTTTGTAAAATGAATGTCTTGTATTCCTGCATATGTAGGGTGTATTATACATCAGGTTATCTTCTTATTCAAACTCAAATAATCTGTGCATTACAGGTAAGCAAGTTACACTAGAAATCGACCCATTAATTAAACTCTACTATTCATTTGTAAGGCAGATATTACACTGAAAAGAATGAATAAGAAACTCTAGAAGTTATTCACAATATTTATTGTCAAATATTTATAATTCGAGACAACCTGCAAGAGCTAAACGGGTCACTACCACGTAGTTTTGTCATCCAAGTGCACAAAATCTGTAAATAACCTTAATGCGTGAAACACACTGACAGCGGGTGTGGATCGGGCGCCTGTCGGGTCGTGTGCACGATGGGTGTAATTCTGTGTATTTATATTGACAACACACCACGCGCAGGACGGGCGCATGTCGAGACCCGCGCTTCCTCGTGATGTTTTTGTTTCATTATAATTTTGAACCTCGTAAATGCCAAATTTAAAATATCAAACGGAATGTTATTATAAGCGTATACGAGTACACTGCCCTACGAATTTGGGTTTAGTGAAGACGGCAGTTCTGAACGGCCAGTTTTTTTATTCGTATGTTTATCACTATTTTTCTTCAAAAAAAATGTTCTTCTTAACAGAAATTGAATTTTCATAACTGTTTTAAATACTCATGTCGCAGTAGAGTCGTCCAGGCAAGTATTACCGCCTCACTTATTTCTGCCGCCAAGAAGTAATGTGAGCATTACTGCACTCGGATTTTGAAAGGTAAGGATGCTGGTGACATTACAGGCATATGGTACTTATCAATTTATGTCTTTGTGTTTTAAAGCTCCGAGTGGCACTGCAACTGTTATGGACAGCCGTGTTGTTTACCATCAGGCGCACGACTTGTTCGTCCCGTTACTTGGCCATAAAAAAACAAAAAAATAAAGAAAATAAAAAATTAATGACTCTAAAATCAGGAATAGGTATGTATTTTTTTTTTTAAGAAACCATTTTCTCAAACATGTCAGCCGTGATCAAGGGATCTGTAAGCAGCTCAAAACGTTAGTTTGTATGAAAAAACAAATATACGTGAGTTAAGGGTCGAAACACACAATTTCGAATCGGCGCGATGCAAATTCTCAACGCAGAAAACTGCGACGCGAATTGCTGTAATGCTATTTCATGCGGCAAGGCTTCTCACTGTCACGGTTCGGGTAACCATTCTTTCGATCGTACTGAACGTATGTTTTTAATAAGTATGGATCGTATATATATAGAGTATTGCTGTTGATAAGAAAGTATAGGAAAAACCACAAAGAAGATTAACATCGCAGGAATGCGCGATGCGGAGCAATTCGTAATTTCTTGCGATGCGTCATGCGAGCTCGTAGATTTAATACGAAACTAAATAAGAAAAAAATATTCCATTTCCTATGTGTGATAACCACGAAAACCTAAGATATCGATGTAACTGTTTGATGACTTACCATCTCAGTGAATCGTAACCATAGGTTTATGGTAAAGAGCCCGAAACATTGGTTTGTTTAAAAAAAACAAATATACGCGATTTTGCAAATGAACAACAAAGAAAGTTCGGATTAGTCTAGAATGTGAGCTGCGTGTGACGTCATAGGAAGTATGAATAACGTATTAGTTCACCAGAGGTCAAAAAGAGGACCGTGAGGCGCTAATGGGCAAATGACCGGTGAGGACGTGATGAGATAACGACCTCTCAACCCAGCTGCTGCAATTTGTAATTTATTCAATTGTACTATAAGTCTCTTTATTGTCTCTTTTCGCAAATTGTCATTGGCATTCTACCCATTTTGACTTCAGTGTTTATTTGGACTAAATAGACTAACAGATTTTAAACCGACTTCAAAAAAAGGAGGAGGTTCTCAATTCGACTCTATGTTTTTTTTGTATGTATGTTACGCGATAAATTTGTGAACCGATGTTGATGTTTCTTTTTTTTGTTGGAAAGAGGGTATCTCAGATGTGGTCTCATTTAAATTTGAAGAAAATATTCCTCCTTTAAAATTGGGGATGAATGAATGTTGAAGTCGGTTTTTATAGCACCCTGTACTAATTATTATTTATGTAATGTATACAATAGATGTAAACAAATATATCGCACGTCGATATCAGAACCTTCATAAAACGAAAAAGACAACTTTCGGGAAATATTCTTTAAAGTTTTTCAAAATGAGTTGAAAGCGCATATTTCGTTAAGTGCCAATACTGCTACCGTTAGTTGAAAGGTCGGCGATGACAAAAACTGAAAACCGAGAAAAGAATGTTTAAAAACATGAAATAAAAAAAAATCACATTTTCTCTTATGGTAACTATATAACTTATCCACATAGGAAAAGATTAAAATAGTGACAGATTTTGTGCCCTTTTTGAAAAGTAGAAAGCGTGATTTTCGTTAAGTGCCAATACCGCTGCCGTTAGTTGATAAATAAATGGGCGGTGGTGACAAAAACTGAAAACCGAAAAAACAATGTTTAAAAAATGAAATTAAAAAAAAACTACTTTTCTCTAACTTCATATCTTATTTACATAGGAAAAGATAAAAAATAGTGACAGATTTTGTTCCTTTTTTCACCTACTTTACTTACTTTCTTTACATAATAGTTTTTTTTACAAAAATGTCACGTGTGCCCTTTCAATTAACGTTGGCAGAATATTACAATAAAATAAAAAAACTATTTTTTTTATTTTACTGAATTATTTTTATTGAGATACAATTTATGACATTTAGATCTTATAACTCAAATCCCATATCGGTTAAAATTAATTATAACGCTGATACTGTAGATGAAGTGGACACACTTAACTTTCTTGGGCTAATAATCGACAAGAATCTTAACTGGAAGGAACACATTGAACTGCATAAACCTAAACAGGTTTGTTTACGCTCTACGAAGACTAAGGCAAACTGTTTCGCGAGAAGTTGCGTTGACGGTCTATCACGGCTACGTTTCGTCGTCCTCAGCTACGGTCTTGTACTATGGGGCAACTCAGTAGTCTTAGAAAGAGCGTTTAAAGTCCAGAAGAAGTGTATTCGAGCAATTTGCGGCGCGTGGTTTGATGACAGTTGCAAACCGCTGTTCAAAAGGCTAAACACATTACCTTTGCCATGTATGTACATTAGGGATATCTGCGTATTTGTCAACTCTCATCCTCAATATTTTAAAACACGCGGTGAAGTAATTCAAAGGCAAACTAGAGCAAAAATTATGAGTTTTTTAAGAATAACTGTTTCAACATGTGTGTAATTATTTACAATAAATTACCAAACGAAATTAAATTGTTACAAGGACATACTTTGAAATTATAATTGACGAGATACCTTTTGACACATCGCTTCTATAGTAAGAATATTTAGAATTTACAAATTCATTCATTAACTAGAAACTGTAGAGACTAAACATTAAATCCTATTAATATTTGCATATCTGCTTGCAGGTTGAATATAATGTACCTAAGACCTATGTAATTCTTTAAATAAATCGTAAATTTAATTAAGACCTATTCTATTCTATTCTATTCTATTTAAGGATTTCATGTCGTCCTCATCGTGCTGGTGAAATTACAGGCACATGGAAGGGCGCAGTGGCGGTGCAAAGCACTGCAACTGCTGAAGAAGCGTGTCGCTTAGCAGCAGGTGCACGTTTTGTACGTCGCGTCACTTGCTATCATAAAAAAACGACCTAATACTTGTACATACAAGTGTTATTATGCAAAGTAGGCAACTTTATTATTATATTTTTTATATTAATATGTAATTGAGAAGATTGGTACGAATTCTAAGAAGGTTATTGTTGAAAACATCAATGTGACCTCTGGATTTTGATATTAGTAAATCAATGGTGAGATGATAGGTGAGAGGTAAATAATCCTAAGGCAAGGTATTTCAACATGATTTCAACGCGAGCCTAGATTTTAGGAGGTGGTAGATAAGTAGAAATCCGCGCGCTTAAAATTAATATGAATAAAATGAGAACAGGCGGAGAAAATTTGACACATTCCGATGTTGACAAGCGCCTGATGGCGACAGACGGGGCAGCTGGCAGCGCGGCGTGTCGATAAATCGCTGGGCAATTTCCAACTTTCTGGATAAATGTGAATTTAATAACTACACAGGTTTCAATTGAAAACTAAAATTTGCCTGGTTCTCTGTAGGAATTAAAAATCATCAATCACCTCCATATAAAAATTATGTGCAAAGTTAGACATTTTATTCTTAAATAACTCATTTTAGACATTTGTTTTAGCCGGTGTTCCGGATTTTATATACGATCGGGTAAAGTACATCCCACCGTGTAACAAATTACACGAAATGCACACTCTTTAGACAATATTGTTCGTCCAGGGAAGTACTGCCACCTTACCTGTTTCTGCCGCCAAGCAGTAATATCAGCATTACTATGATCCGGTTTTGAAAGATAAGGATGCTGGTGAAATAATAGGCACAATCATGAGACTTGTCAACTTACGTCTCAGGGTGACGGGCGCAGTGGTAGTGCCCCTCAGATCTTTGCGATTTAAAGCTCTGAGTGGCACTGCAAGTGTTATGGATAGACGTGTAGCGTACCACAAGGTGCACGACTTGTTTGTCCCATCACTTGATATTACCATGTTACATACTATAAATTAAATTTGATGAAGATATTATCTAAATTGCCCAATTACTTATCAGTGACCACAGCTAGCAACGATCTCAGTACAGAGTACTAAAAAAACCGACCTCAAAAGATCGTGAAATTACATCTATTTGGCAAGTTTTATTGAAATCGATTACCGCAAAGTGCGCAAAACCGGATTCATCCCCTAGTTTACTACTAAACAACGCAAATTGTAAATTTATTTGAATTTAAAAACAGCAACTTAAATTTTTAAAAAGTAATACAAACAAAATAACAAATATAATTGTAACGTTTTCATTGAAAAAAACCGACCTCAAAAGTTTGCTTATCTGCCGGAACCCGGAACAACATCGTCAGTATCAGCGACCACCTCGAGAGTATACCCTCTCAAACAAAACAATAATTTTTCAAAATCGGTCCACAATGGATGCAGAAATCGGTAAGTATACTGACATGCCTATAAAATTTGAGGATTTTCATCTTTTCCATGGATTATGGATTATCAGATATTGACTTGGTGGCAATGGGACCACTACAAGAGTGCACTCTTTCAAACAAAAAAAGATTTTCAAAATCTTTCCCCATTTTTAAGTCGGTTAAAAAATGAACAAGGGTCTCGGACAGTATCAAACTAAGTGGAGAAAAAAAAGTTAAGGTTTAATATAATATTACGAAAGTGTACCGATTGCAAAAATATGCCGCTAACCTTGCTGTAGTGTTTAATATTGAATCAATATAAGCACTACAGCAAGAAAACACTGACATTTGACATTGAGCCGTATGGGTCGTTGCGTTCCGGATTGGTATGTGGAGCGTCACAGCGTCACAGCCGGCCTGGGAGAATCAACCTACTGAACAGAGCACCACTCACACGAGCGATGAGAACTTTGAATTATTATTGACGAGAAAGTATATCTATTTGCCTGTTCTTCAATAAAATTGTTTTATTTGTAATGTATTATGGAATATAATAATAGTAAACCTTTGTAATATAATATGGTATAAATATGTGAATGTAGTTAATAATATTGTTGATCAGGTGATAATTTTTTATCCGACTTCAAAAAAGGAGGAGGTTCTCAATTCGACTGTATGTTCTTTTTTTTTTCTTTGTTTATATGTATGTTACGCGATAACTTCGGTATTTGTGAACCGGTTTTCATGATTTTTTTTGTTGGAAAGGGGGTACTTCCATAGTGGTCCCATTTCATTTTGAAGACAATCATCCACCTCGAAGGGTGGCTGTTCACGCATGAAGATTCACTTTTATAAATAGCGCCTAACTTTAATTTAGGAGCAATTACTTTAATGGTTGAGTTTGCTATTTCTTCCATTCAAGGCGTTTTTCTCTCAATATACTTTGAGTAGTGTCGTAGTGAGAACCTATTTTTATTATCTCCACCGTCGTCCTGTATAGTGGCAAACTAGGGGCTATTTCAATAAAACTTAGGAAAAAGACGTAATTCCACGTACTTTTGAGGTCGGTTTTTTTAGTGCTCTGTACTGAGATTATGGCTACACTGTTGCATTAGGTTAGTCTTGTAATGATAGTTGCTAGCTTGTGTATGTAAAATACGTCTCCCTATATTCCAAAAATATTATGTATTTATTGTAATAAAGACAATATCTCTAACTATGGGGGGCTGTTCCATTCGAAGGTGTGGGAAAAACAGCAAAACAACTTATTACAAAACAAACGGAGTCACATTTCATCGATAATGAAATATGTAATTTTTCAATATTCGTCCATTATATCAAAGCTCAAGATAAACTGGTCGATTTGAAGTGAAACAATTGACGACACCCGTAATTGTTTCCAATTTGGGCTGGCCAGTCGGAGCGCAGTTGTCACCGTATTGATTTGGCAGAATAGTTTTCGAACAAATTAATTGACATTTCGTCTCTATTTCTGGTTATATACTCAATATTTTTAGCATTCTAAAACAGTGTCTATAAATACATCAAAATTCCAAAATATGGCCTCAAAGTTTTTTACCTCTCACTTACAGCATTCAACAATGATTTTAACGAATTTCGACGAAATTTTGACGAATTCAAATGTAGTATGCTTGCTTATGTAGTAGACATTTTTAATTTCAGTTTCATTGTCAAGTGCTATTACATTGTGAAAGATATCTTAGGCTCTGGTAATAAAAGCTATTCAATGCTCTGCAGCGTTTTCTCTTTGACCTTTTTATACCACGGCATTCCCTTTTTCGCTGATTTGATCAAAGTACCTCATTCTCGGTCTTCTTTGCTCATTGCCTTTTTAATACCACGAAAAAGTTTACATAATGATTATATTACGGTGCATTAAAATAATAATGTAATTTATACAATTACGGTTATAATACTATAATTTAGCCTCAGCTAACAATAATGTTAGAACGGCAAAGGCAGAACTATAGACAACTGTAGTTCTGCTCACTTTGTCATGACTAACAATAATAATATTAATAATAATGCACACACTTTGGAAACCCTGTGTCGCGGATGCCATGGACACACACATAGACAACCACAAATTACACCCAAACTCACGAGATAAATAAATGTTGGCCATACAAATATTTCACCCGGCCCGGGAATCGAGGCTAGGACCTCTGCGTGGTAACCGTTCGGCCACGGAGACAGTTAATGTAACGCATTTGCATTTTGGTAATTATTTTCTTTTTATTTAATTTTTTTTAATTCGTCAAAACCGTTGTAAAACTCTGTTCGAAGTTATAAAAGCCTTTATATCTTTCTTTCTCTTTTTTAGTTCCCTCAATTAGTAAGAATTGTAATCGTCTAGTATATCAGTGGCCAGCATCTCTCTCCATCAGACTCTGACGCCGACAATATAACGTGTTTGTTCTCTCAAACAGTTGCAAAAGTACTCGCACATATATAGTCCATTTAGCGGGCAGTCTGCTACGAACTATTTATAATACCTTATATATTTTTTACGAAATCAAGTAAAGAAACCTGGTAAAAGCGACTCTATAACAAATGCAGTGCCACTCATGCCTTCGCGAAGATTCTGATCTTCCAATGCACTAGTCAAGACATAAAGTTGAGAAGACCAATGTGTCAGCAGTTTCACTAGCTTTCTTCAAAAACGTAATAGAATGCTCACATTTACAGCTTGACGGCAGAAGTGGATACGGTGACAGTACTTCCTTGGACGAACTGTTTCACAATGAGCTCTATAACTACAAAAATATAGATAGAACTAATACAGAGTTGATTTTTCTGAGAATTTTCAAAATTTTAACTTCAGTAAAGATGTCATGTCATGTCATCATGCACAATCAATGCTTACTGGCATTGACCTACCAACACTTACTGGTGAAAAAGTAAGTTGTTCAAAATCAGATACAACCAACAGTGTTGACGCAGTTGAATTAGATTGCAGAGCGGTGTCGGATAAAAGAGAGGTGTGAGAGCGGAGGTGAATGATATTATTTATACATGTTCACTGGCGGAGGTTGTTTAGTATCCCGTCCTTAATACACAACTTTCAGAACATGCTAAAGTAGAATTTCTCTCTATGATGAAGTGACAAGACGAGCAAGTCGTTCGCCTGGTGGAAGCGACACGCCCACAGGTTCTTATTAAATAAGACAAGTTCAACACTAAACAAAGATGCAGACCAAAAAATTATATAGAAATAATTACACTAGGCCGTTTTGACAGTCAGCCCTGCGGGTTAGATGGGTTCAGGTCTACAGGCTTGAGGCTACGAATACCACCAGTGATCAGAAACAAACCTAAAAGATAGTAGAACAGCACGCCGTCAAACGTAGCTCAGATGAATAAGAGAGGGCGCTATTATGAAAATTATAATGACAAATGACAACACATGAAAATGAGTACACAATTTTTTTAGAGAATCAGAAGAACCTATTGCTAAGCAGCCATGTCACCTTTGGAAGATTAGAAGAACTACAGTAGCAGTAGAGCTTCTTGTGAAAGAGTTCGTCCATGGATGTAATGTCATCTTTCCTATCTCTGTCGCCAAGCAGTAATGTGAACATTGCTGCTTTCCGACTTTGAAGAGCAGTCACCCAGTTACCACGACTTAATGTGCATTAATAGTGAATCTGAATTATATTTACTAGGCAATAACATTTAAATTCCTCTGAATAATACAACCGCGCGGTCACTGCGCGTCTACTGCGCGATCGTCAAGCGGAGTCCGCGTTGCCGGGATGCTCATTTAAATTAAAACGTAAAAGCTAAATAAATAGAGCGTATTTTGCCATGAGAATTGACGCACGCGGTCGCTGAGTGGTGGCAATGCAGACTTCGCTCGGCGACCGCGCGGGATGAGCGCGATGAAATTCGTGTCGACTAAATGCGCCCTAAGAGTGCTAGTGAAATTACAGGCACATGGTGCCTTTCGGATCTTTGTGATGTGTGAAATCTCTGAGTGGCACTGCAAAAGCTATCGAAAGCGTGTCACTCACCACCAGGCGCACTACTTGTTCGTCTCCTCACTTGTTGTCATAAAAAAAGAAGTACAGAGACGTACATGAACATAAACTTTTATAAGCTTTACATAACCAAATTGAACGGATCAGCGTAAAACACAAACACAGCTGCGGAAAACATCAAAAGTATACAGGACAGAGCTTTGTTAGAAACTTCGAAGGGTCTGGAAGTTGAAAACTTTTCCGTTCATCAAGCTTATTTTTCCTCTTATTTCTTACGTCTTTTTTGGCGTTACACATAATAACCGTGATCATTTTGTGAGCGGTTTGAAACCTTCATTAGTGTCTTGTTTGTCTTTTTTCACCGACATTGTTTTAGATACTTTGACGAACGTGTTCTTTTGTTGTTTGTTAGTTTCCTTTTATTATTTCTTATTTAGATGGTGCCCGCGACTCCGTCTGCGTAGGATAAGTACTTCGAATAGCCTACTGTATTATACAAATTTTCATAGTTTTATTGGTTCTTCATACAAATGTTTATCTACTTTAAGATGTATTTTTATGACAAAGACCAGCCTACTTCTATCTCTATACCAAATTCATCAATATTGATTCAGTGGTTTAGGGTTGTAAACTTTCACATTTATAATATTAATCTGGACCCAACCAGTCTCTTCTACCAGTTATGTCCTACGGAGCCGAGACGTGGTCATTAACAACAGGCATCATATACAAACTTAAAGTCGCTCATCGTACAATGGAGCCAGATATGCTTGGAGAAACCCTTCTCTCATGGACCGAATTCCTAATAAAGTCATACGCCAGAGAATTAAAATGACCGACATAGCAAAATCAGTTAGCATAACTGGCAGTGGGCCGGACATGTCTCCAGGAGGGCTGATTGCCGATGGAGCAGAATGTTTTAGAGTGGCGACCATGTTAAGGTACCTAAACGTAGTGTAGGACACCCTGCAGCAAATAGACGGACTATTGTTTTAGAGTGATGACCACGTTAAGTTACCTAAACGTAGTGTAGGACAGCCTGCGGCAAGATAGACGGACTACGAAAGAAAGATGGCCGGCAGCGGCTGGATACGGGTGTTGTGTCCGGCAGTAAATGCGTGTAAGCTGGTGATTTATAAGTCGTTTGATTTTATACTTGTAATATAAGCTTTACTTAGTTGGTTTCAGTAAATAACTTGTCATGGATGGAGTTTCATTAAAATGATACAATTTTTTTTGGATGGCTTAAATCGCGTGTCGCGTGTTAAATCTTTTGAAGCTTCTTTACAGGTCCCGTGGTCATGCCTGACTCTGACATGTGACCTGTAAAGAATTTGAAACGTTGGTTTGTTTGAAAAGAACAAGTATATTTGATTTTAGATTAAACTATAATTAGTAAATTGAAACAAGTTTTTCAATTTAGGAATAGTGTCTAATAGAAAACTATCCATAGTACCCCACATGGAACACGCTAGAAATCATGCTTTAAAAACGCTAGATTTCGTACAGGGTTGCGCAATAACAAAACTAATATAAATAAATAGATCCTAATAAAATTACTTTGACTTCCACTGTTTATTTACTCGATTTGCATGATCAATTCATAGGTATGTATATATTTTTGTACTACAAGTAGTTTTAACAGAAGCCTATTGATCACTTTATATGACAACAAAATAATAAAAATACAATAACAGCTCAAAATATAAAGCTAGGACTAAATTAGATGAATAAAATTGGCTCCCGGTGACAGGGTGCTCGAAATGCTGACAACATTCCCTTTGTACAGTTAAAAGGTTGAACAAGCCCCTGGGTGTCCCAGACGGTTTGTTAATTTTCTGGATATGATTTTGTAAACAGAAAAGGCTTTTGGGCAAAGGGTTTCAAATCCGAAGGGTGTTAATAAATATTCGCAACCGAGGTTCAGGTACTTATGCCGGTAATAAAGGTTTTCTGAATTAAAGTACCTACTTAGCATTCTTTGATTACAACACTGTGCAAGTTACAAAGGAACTGCTATATATATGCATGAAAATATATGTCGAAAAATCCCAAAATTCGCAAAAGACGCCTTCTATTAACAATTCGTTTAGATTGAGGATCAGATGATGACAATCAACTCAATAGCTTTTCACGGGAACAATTGGAAAGTACGAAAGACAAATTACACTGAAACGGATTTTAAATGTCATATGGCGAATTCACAGCGAGAGCACTACGGTTGTTTACTTTTCAAGACGTTAACACCAAAAGCCACCAGAAGCCCTTCTTGTCGATGCGCACTCGTTTATAAAGCGTTTTCCCTCCCTTTTGTAATATAAGCTACATTCCACTTTTATCATCCGATCATGTCAGACGACTTTAATCAAATTCAAATTCAAATTCAAAATAATCTTTATTTCATAGGTAAGCATTATTACACTTGAAATCGTCACAATGGTTAAACTCTACCGCTCATTCGTAAGGCAGATTCCCCTGAGAAGAATGAGCAAGAAACTCTAGGGGTTGCTCTTTGTAAATAACACTTACAATATTTTTTTTTTATTTGAAACATCAGAGACAAAAATCCGTGGTAGTAACCCGTTCAGCTCATGGAGGTAGTCTCGACTCCATGAGCTAAACGGGTTACTACCACGGATTTTTGTCATCCAAATACGCAGAAGTTGTATAATAACCTTTAGTCAATTCAAAATACAAATCAAATAATAAAAATTCAAATAACAAATCATTCCACAGTGCCACGCTCTCTGCGATTTCATCTTCGAGGATGGAAAAAAAAAGAAAATTTCATCCAGTTTGTGCTGTCAAACTGACGTGGAGTTTGTAAATTTGTTTTTCCATCCTCTAAGTGTAATCTCCATAAAACGCCCTCAACCTATAACACAACTTTTATTGTAATACCTACTGTAATAAAAATATGATACCTGCACCTAGACTTAAGAAAGATGTTATAATATGAATAAGATTTTGATATTTTAATTTTGAAGTCAAAGACAATCTATGTAATTTATACCTACCGAGTTCTCTCCTCAAAGTCAGTCAAGGTCAAATAATCATTTATTCTATATGTAAAATTTTTACACTTGAGAACATCATTCTTGATGCATTGAGCTGATGGAGTTCATGGCCGCACTCACCGAAACATATTCTGTAGGAAATCGACGAACAGGCAACTTTGCGCCGGTGCCCTAAACTATGAAGTTTAGATTCGAGCTTATCATCGTCAATAAGTCTCCTGGTTCTGCGTTCAATCGAATCAATAACCCCAAGTTGATACTTTAGTTATGTTTGTAGAATATTTGTTCAGCTGTTCAAAGATCATCAGGTCTATTCTCAGTTAGTGTAGGGATCTCAGTCATAAAATGAATATTTATTTTATTTCCACTTCTCCGGTCGACCTGAAATTTGGTATATATTATGGAAATTCGATGACATCAGAATAATATGGCAACCTTATTCTGATACAACCAGGAAAGTATACAGACTACCCAACTACTTAGGTACTGTAGAACTATCGTATCTTACGGATTGTGACTTTGTTAACAATTTGGAGTATACTGAGGTACTTAAAAAAATTCATTTGAGTACTATAAAGAATCAATACTAACTTAGATACCAAAATAAATGTAATTAATTTGTAATTAATATTTGCATACCAATTGCTGGCGCTGCACAGTTCATAGTACCGGCACGCAATGATGGCCGTTTTGACGTTTGTCCGCTCATCAACTTTCGTAACCAAAGGAGCTAATTGATGTACATTGTTGTCATTTGTGACGTGCAGTAAAATTAAAAAATACGGGTGCAGTGACAGTGCCCATAAGATCTTTGTCATTTAAAGCTCTGAGTGGCATTGCAACTGTTATGGATAGGCGTATCGCTTACCGCCAGGCCCGCTACTCGTCCGTCCCGTCATCGTCAGTCGGTATTATAAACTATTCTATCTGTACATATCACATGTGCTTGCGAATAAACAATCTTTATCTTCAATATAACAAGGAAAGTAATGAACAATTGAAACGAATCAACTGAATGTTATTCGTTCTTGATACAATTACTTTCATCCTAACGCATTAAAAGAACATAAAAAAGGAAAGCTTGGGCCTTTGTGAGGATATTTACTGAAACGTCCCTTATCGTCCCCCGCTGGTGGGGATTTCTGAATCATTGATTCCCGATAATTTATGTTTATTTATAGATTTCGTTTTTACAATACAAACATAGTACAGATCGTAACAGGTTAAATAGGTTTACATAAATTTAATTTTTTTATTATATTGATATTCAATTGCTTTTTTATGTGAAATTACTCCACTAGTTTGTTATAATTATTAATACAAAGATCGAACACCTAGAAAAAATTATTTCGATCCGGCCGGATTCGAACCGACGTCTTCTAGCAAACCGTGCTAGACTCTATGCCAACTAAGCCACCGAACGAACCAGTGGACCCCAAGAATTTTTCTATATGCTTGTTGTTGGATCTTTGTATTTAGTTTTCTACGACTTTTTAACCGTACCACGTAGTATTGTATTGAAAGTATCTACATTAGTTTTGATTATAATGGACTCTCCCTACCGACCCTTAGGGTATACGAGAAGAGCACCATAACCTTCAGATTTCTGACCCCAGATCAGCCAATGTATACAGAGTTGTCACAGATCGTTGTCACTGGCTTCATCCGGTTCTGAAGGGGCTAGTGCCTCGAGTGAGCCGCCCCGGATACACATGAAATACCCTCCCTGTTTTCCAGATAAGTACCGGGGCTGCAGGCCTGCTCACTTCCCCTTGTGCATTGCACAACTAATGGTTGCCACCGCTAAGCCGTCGACTCGAAAGTCGACTACCAAATTTTCGCATTTGTGGCGGAGTTGTAAGCACAATTTCACAGTTCCTAATAACTTAAGTGGTTGGAGGGACCGGAGGATATCTAGCTCATCCTTTACTAGCTCTCCGGACTGGTGCCGGAGATGTCGGTCGCAATGTCCTGCGATCATGTCATCTTCCGACTTAAAGGCAACTGACGTCCTTCGCGCGTCTCCTTGCCTTAGGCCCTCGTCTAGACCGCTACTAAGACGCGCTAGCCGAGTACTAGACAGACGCCCCGGCCTCAAACCACTGGAGCAGACAAACATGTCCATCTCTGCAGTTCACCACAAACCCCAGCGAGTTCATATCCAAGTCTGCGTCCATCAGAGACACCCGTGAAAGCATATCACTGGTGGAGGGCTTGGCCCGGATGCCCGCCATACCCTGATCAGAAAATCAGGCTTATCCTTAACGACCTCCAGGCCTCAAATTATGTTCTACAAAACATTTTTCTATACAAAAGAATTCCTATTTCTTTTCCCCATTTGAAACATAACAACTCGACATCATAGTAACGTAAATACGTTATTACATGATGACTAATTATAATTCTTTTATAAAAAACGGTCCTCTAAAAAGTTTGCCTATTCGCTTTCACTGTGTTCATTATTACGGTCGCCTCAACAACAAATGAAACGCATATGTGCTTCGGCAAAACGAACCATATGAGCCCAAACACAAGGCAGCTGCTGTACACTGTTGAACGGTGGTTCCTCTCATCTGTCTGCCATTTATCATCAGATCAGTTCTAGGTCATCATAACATTTTATTTCCACTGGAACTGCAATATGTGCACAGTTTTATTGAAATCAGTTAAAAGAAAGCGAGCGAAATTCACAAATCGGATACATCCCACTTGCGCATTGCATCTGATGCGTATACGTTCCAAATCCGAGACTATACATTTCTAGAAAACTCGGACCGACTTCGGAAGTCGCTTGTGTACTAAGTCCGATTCGAACCCGAGACAATAAGAATATCGTTTGTACACCTAGAGATAGAGTGATCCTTGTGACATTTCGGACCGTCATTTCTCGGATTCGGAACTAATCAGACACAGTGCGCAAATGCTCTAAGCGGTGGAATATATTCTTCAAATTTAAATGGAACCACTAGTGAGGCACCCTCTTTTCAACAAACAATGAATCATCGTAGTCGTATCACAAATTTCGGAGTAATTGTGAAAAAAACAACCTGGCTCAAACTAAATTACTACTAGATGAGATATAATCGATATTCTGATGTAACACGAGTAATAAATACTTAATTATACGGCCTACTTTACACCAGTGTTGTAATTTAAGAAGATATCAAAGGATAATATCGTTCCTGTCTACATTGAAAGTCGTAGCCAGGCCTAGTCGATATTGCCTGAGCCACTAGATATATCTACGGGGAATACAACAAAGTGAGATAGCGAATGAAAAATCAAAGCGAGATAACGAACAATACTACTAGGTACGAAATAAATTCAGTTTCACTTCAATATATTCACAATTCAGAGTGACGGGCCCAGTGGCCTCTGTGATCTATGCGATGTAAAGTTGAGTGGCACTGCAACTGCTATGGACAGACGTGTAGTGTCGCTTATCACCAGGCGCACGAATTCTAGTCACATCTAGTCACTTGGTACCATTGGGATTAGAGTTTCGTGTTTGACTATACAAATCTAGAAAACTTAGACCCTCTTCGGATGTCGCTTATGCACTAAGCCCGATTCGAAACCGGGAAAATACGAATATCGCCTGTACACCTAGAGATAAAATGACACTTCGGACACCTGTGACATTTCAGACCGTCATTTTCTCGGATCCGGAATTGATACGATACGGACGTAGTGCTCAAACGTTGGTACGTTAGGGTTAGTACCTTTCAAAACCGGAACACTGATTACTGACTTCAGCATTAGCTGACATTACTGCTTGGCGGCAGGAATAGATAAGGTGGTGGAGTTCGTCCAGAGTAGTGATGCTGGACGAACTCTTTCACAAGGAGCTTTACAGCGACTAATATTATTAATATGTACGTTATCGATTTATTTTAATATTTCACAAGTTCCCAAAATGAGTTAGTTATGGCAAAGAGGGCAGAATGATGTCATAAGATCTATGGATTATACAATTTACCACAGGCGGACGGTAGTAAAATACCTACTTCTATAAATGGGATAAAATAGAGGGGTGTTATCGTGAATCTTTTTCAAAACTCGAACCCAAGCGCGCGAAGGATCGACTCTGTGATACCCGAGTGCTGACGTGTGGGTTTATTGATCCTGTGTTTGTATACATGTCCTTTAGAAGCCACCGTAGATCGCATCGAGATTCTAATTCCAAGAGATGTTGTAGACGGGTATAATTATTTATATGAGCCATTTAAATCATCATTTATTTACCTCGTAAAACCACGAACACCTACAAAAATAAGTGACAACCAAAAATAAAACTACAAAAATTTGCTGACAAGCGGTAGGATTTATCAACTTTCGTCTCTGAGTGACGGCCGCAGTGCAGTGACTTTGAGATTTTTGCGATTTAAGGCTCTGAGGGACACTGCACTGTTATGGACAGGCGTGTTATTTATTATAGCTCTTGTAATGTTATCCATGGTGGTGTTTCATATAAATAAGTCTTCTTTTACTTATGTAAATAACGTAATAAATACTTTGTTACAAGAAACAGAAGTAAACTATAGTTGAAATATAGTTGCTTCTTTTTTGTAGAACTAAATAAACATCTAATTCGTCATTGTTCAGCCACTAACCGCTAGATGGCACCACATTGATTGAAATTTCAAAATCAAATAGTAACTCGCAATAATAGGTATTGAAATTTTAACTGTATACCAACAGGGCAAAGTTTATATATTAGCAGTCCACAATTTGTTGTTCTTTTTAAATTAGAAACTACAACCAATCATTATTAAGATTTCATAGTGATTCAAATTATGAATGTGTGAGTTTTGGCGACAGCGGTTCTGGTAGTAATTGAGGCTTAAGGTAATTCAATTGTCTTCTTTGTAATTGTCAAAACTCTTCGCACCACTTTTACAGAACTTGATTAAAATATCGTCTTTTAACTGCCCGTGACGCGGAAATGCAGCGAGATTGAAAGCCCTATATAGTCTGTCTTAACACGTGAAATGAGGTTATCGCTAATATTAACGACAAGAGATAAACTTTAAACGCAATTTAACGGTTAATTTACGTGTATATGACAACCCTTTGCGCAACATCTAAGTTTAATTAAGATACGTCTTGATAATAATGCTTGGAAATCAACCAACGCGTTTTGAACAGTATTATTATATATATAATATAGTATATTATTATTTTATAGATATTAAAAAGTGACATCATCAACCCCTAGCACGTCTCACTGCTGGGCATGGGTCTCCTCTCATGCGAGGATTTAGGTTATAGTCCGCTATGCTGGCCCAATGCGGGTGGGGGACAAACAAACTCAGAAAAACTCAGAGGTGCGGCTACGAATCTACGGCCTTTGCTTGAGAGGTGGTATGTTAAACCAAGGTTACCATTATTTTTTATAGAAAGACAATAACATTTTTAGGACAGTGACAAAACTTTCATATCAAATAAAATTTTGTCATACTCGGCATTAACGAAATTACAACTTCTTCCTATCCTTATCCCACGCTAGGTGGGGTCGGAACAACATGTATTTTTCTTCCACTCTCCCCTATCAGCCGTCATTTTTCTACTCACACCTTTGTTGTCCATGTCATCTTTCACACAATCCATCCATCTTAAATTGCCTCTGTGGCCGAACGGTTACCATGCCGGACTGCCACGCAGAGGTCCCAGGTTCGATTCCCGGGCCGGGAGAAATATTTGTATGACCTACATTTGTTTCTCTCGTGAGTTTGGGTGTAAATTGTGTGTGTCTATATGTGTGTCCATGGCACCCGCGACACAGGGTTTCCCTAGTGCGGGGCTATGTTGAGTGTGTGTGTTATTATTATTATTATTATTATTATTATCTTTCCTCTTATATCCCTCCACATTCATACCTAGCACTTTTCTCGTTACATGACATTCTTCCCTCCGTATGATATGTCCATACCACGCTAACCTATTACTCCTCATCTCCTCATTAGCGAAATTACATATACGGTGGCTTTATTGGGGTGGCGAAAAAGTCCGTGCGATATTAAAATATTAAAAAAAAACACTTGGCATTTTATCGACGTCAAGTCTTTAATTTAAAAAAAAAATTATTCGAAAGAAGAATTGCGTTGGGTTGGGAAACATTTTGCCATCTTTCGGGTAATTTTAGAATTCCCCTTTGCAAAAAATCCTGTCTTTACTTACTAAACTTTTAACACAGCTCTGAGTATCGTTTGATATCCTCTTTATTATCAATTTTAAGTTAATTCAAAGACCGAAACAAGGTAAAAGCCGAAGGAGTTATCATATACATATGTGTTCAGGCATTATCACGACGAACTGCGACACCATTACGATTCACCAGTTTTGGGCGGTTTTCATGAATTATAAATTTAAACTTTCCCGCCTATTCTGAAAATACGCGTCTATTCTTAAATGTTAAATTGACCAAAGATAGTAAACATGTAATTCTTTTTTGTGTAAAGTTGGCTAACGACAAAAACCGTACGGGCTTTTCGGCTTTACATCTATTTTGTCGCTTTCCTAAAAATTTTTCACCTCATAATAGCGAGAAAAATGATAGATGAAAGGAAAACAGTTAAACTATAACAAATCAGTTTTAATAAACAAAATTAGTAATCGTTGTCAATTTTATCTCCACAATAATTTGAATAAAACATACCAACGGATTTATATTACACAAACAATGTACGACAAATCGCGTAGTTGAACGTGTCATGATATTTTTTTCATCTAAAGAAAAAGTTTGGTTTACTTAAAAACCTTTTCCACGCTAGCGTGGAAAAAACGCTTTTGTGCGCAGATTTCTAATGAGAAAGAGCCTTGCCGAGCTAGTGAGGTGAAAAATACTTTGTCCTTAAATACAATACTGTATGTAATTTTGCAAAGAAGGAAAATATACCGTAATAAACGTGTTACAAATGGCGCAGATACATAATAGCATTCTACTGCCGTATGCCTACTCAAACAGGGCATCGCGATCTCCGTGACAATTTATCATAATTTTCCTCAAACCATTTACTGGCTGCCAAGATGAATTGGTGACATGACGTGAATGTATTCAAAATGTCTACGCGGAATTATATAAAGTGATAGGGGAACATTACTAGAATGTTAAGTGTTTTAAGAAATATCGATCTTGAGGCCTAGCCGCATTCTTCAGTATTCTGCTTACAAAATCTCCCTCGGAATCCAAAGCAACAACTTGCCATCTAAGCTCCAAACTACCGAATGGAAAGAATGGTCACGTTGTTCGCTTAAAACAGGTCGCAGTGGAATCGGGTGGTAATTGGGGTGCACGAAAGGAGCCTTCTTGAAATACGTACCTACCATTTTTCTTTGTACGTCTGGCGCACCCTTCAACAATCAGCGAGAACAATACGTCAATTGGCAAATCTTTTCGTGACGATGGCAAACATCCCTAATCCCTCAGTTTTGGGCTGGAAGTCCAACCATTGATACCATAACTAAATAAGGAAGTATTATTATGATTAGGGTGCTTATATATTCGCCTTTTTATTTCTGCTGCCAAGCTATAATGTGAGCATTACTGATTACACGACTAATTAAACATCACTCGATAAAAAACATCATAAAGTTCCGCAAAACTTTCAATTTTTTTAAATCAGTTTCATTCGATTGGAATTTCAATTAAATTTTCTCTCCCGTGTTCCGGAATGAAAACATCAAGGGCAATGAGCTTATTTTATATTAAGAGAAGTATATTTTGTTCTAAAAGAACAAATGCTTAAACACGGCGAAATGAATTTCTCCGCGTCTACCTCACACGCTTCAAAGCCTGCGCTACCACGATATCATTTCGCTTAAGAGATCGGCTCATATATCGAATCAATAACCTCTGCTCTTTTTCAATTCAATTTTTTCCCTGCCTAGATGACTGGCTTTATTTCAGATTTTTTTACAAACGAAATTAAGGCTATTTGAAAAATATATATCGTATACGATACGTGTTCTATTCAGTTCAGTTGATATAAAAAAAATCATTGCTGTATGTCAAGTACCTATTTAATACAGCGGTTTTCTTGTCAAATTTCGAGGTAGTTTGTGTTTATTTCTTTCGTGAAAATTTTTACGAATCGTGCTTTCACACTGTATAATAATCAGTGTATCCTCAATTTTACTATATATTTTTTTCCATACTTTCGCTGTTATGCGGTACTGGCTGTCTCTTGTTACATCTTCTGTTATATAATGTTTTAAGCAAATAAACGAATTACTACTATAATTATCGTTACGATAAAAAGAGAAGAAGAAAATTTAGAATCCGGTCCGATCGTAACGTTGAAACGTAAGTTTGTGTTATTTTTTTTCTATCGGAAAATTTTTAGAAATCGTGTTTTGTGTGCACATCGTTACTATCAGTCTATATACTCAATTTTACTACGAATTTCTTCCGAAGTGATTGATTCAATACTTTCACTGTTATGCGAAATCAACCAAAACCATTTGAGGTTGTATCGACTGTTAAACCCAAATAATAAATTACGAACAGGTCTCAAAGTAAGGAATTATATGAAGTTGGTGTATTACCAAGAAAATCTATCACTAAATCAATTTTCGTTGTACCAAAGTGAAAAACGTAGGTACCCAATATCTTCTTATGTACACATTGTGCTCATTGGCCCTTGTAGATTCAATAATCCACAAGGGACTTTAACTGGTCGAAGTCTTGCAAATATATTCCGTATTACGATATTGATGTTATAAGAAGTACCATAAACGAACGAAAATATTCCTTATTTTAATTTGTTAAGACGCAACAAATTCTCTGAAATTAATATGTAAAAAAGTTATTCAGAATGTGTAAAAAAGCATCCAGAACATTTAAATCATTTTTCATGTCAAGTGTATGGAAAAGTGATTGCAAATAGAGAAATATAGAACGACAAATTAAAATTTAACGGAAACTACCATCACGGCCGCGTTAGGCACTTTTAAGTTTGATGTTCATTCGAATAATACGGTAGATATAACTTTTAAACATATATTATGTAAGTTTGAAACTATAATATATTTAACAGAAACTGGCAAACCACGACCCTAGATTATTCATATCTAAATCAAGTCTGAATGTAATTAAGTCTAAGTAGTAAATATCTGAAATAGGTTCAAATTTAGTTTTCTCTGGAACGTTAGGCAGGGCTGTAATCTAACTTAAACTGAGACCGGAATCAGTATCCTCTGTAAAAACCTATTTTATCAAATTATAACCGCCATAATCTACACGAATATAATATAAATGATTGTACTATTCACAGTTTATCGTTTTCTTTCTATATGAAGGTAATAGAGTTCCACAACGTAGTATACTAAATCCACTTTTATTTATTGTATAATACACTTATACCAACTACTTTCCCGACGCTTTCTAAACGACCCTCTTAAAAGCAATAACTTCATTTGATCCCGCGTGACGTGGTCTGGAACATTTCTGTACAACTCAGTGCAATTAGACGTCCTCGTTTGCTGTCATAACATTTAGTTCATAGTCACTATTATTTATACCCGTAGTACATACATTTATTGGTTATACTAGACAATATATATAATATATAACCACCTGCATAAACAGGGTGTCTGCTTCGGGATTTAAGGGCACAATCAAGGCTGCTCTCACGTGTTCGTCATCTAGTTTTACATAATTTTTTTTTGTATTTTTAATTTACACTAATTTTTAATTAGTTTATTTTGTTTTTAATACTTACTTTTTTTAAATAGTAATTAATTCGTTGTTACTATTGTTATTTTTTTATTGGTTTTTTTTATGTTAGCTTTTTTTTATTTCATTGGATGAACTGTTTTATTTTTTTTTCTGTCGTGTCCACATTTGCGTGCCATAATGACCATTAATTGAGGCAGAATTTAGCATAAGCCTCTGCATCAGTGTTTCTACATTGTATAATTTAATTCATGTGGTGTTGTTTGTCCTAAAAATAAATAAATAAAATCACAATTTTTGCAGCGAACAATGGTTAAAATTTGATTTCGGTACTAGTAGGCCGACTGTCAAAATAAGAAGGCAATAACGCAATTAGCAATCACTAGAACGTCGTAATATTTCTAATAATTCAGATATTTTTGGCAAAGAATAACGTCTTTCACAATTCATCGATAAAACTGTCGACAAAAACAACATTATTATATTTAAAATTTTTTGGAACTAGCAACCTTGCGCATATGTTATTTTACTCCGACAGAAAACCAGACAAAAGACCGACTATAGTAATAGTAAGTCGTAAAAGTGTACAGCAGAAGAAACGTAAGTAAAATTAGATTTTAAATAGAAAACCACTCGTGACATCGGAATTAAACTATCGGATAAGTTAAAGTCGAATTTTTGTTTACCATGTTACGAACCAGTCTGTGGTTTAAGGACCATGAAATTCCGCGGCAGTGACTCGACGGAAACTGCACGCCAAAGCCCTGACAGCTCGGTCATTCAGTTCGGGTACGGGCGCAGGCGGCGGCAGCGAGCAACCCTCGTTTACTTCATTCTTATTAAAGAAATATCATGGTAGAATAAGAACAAACACAGATTTTTTTTATAACATCAAGTGACGGGACGAACAAGTCGTGCGCCTGATTGTAAGCTACACGCCTGTCCATGACAATTACAGTGCCACTCAGAGCTTTAAATTGCAAAGATCTGTGGGGCACCATGACACGTGAGTTGACAAGTCCCATGTGCATGTAATTTCACCAACACCCTTACCCTTCAAACACGGAATACAGTAATGCTGACATTACTGCTTGGTGGTAGAAATAGGTAAGGTGGCAGTACTACCCGGGACGAACTCTTTCACAAGGAGCTCTACTGCTATTTAATAGTTATCACGTAACAGACACATCACTCTCATGCAAAACCGAAAACACCTACGCTATAATAATCTACTAACTCTGACTAATAACACCAGGTGCTCACTACGCGGAAAAATTAACCTAAGCATCCGCTCACAGAGATGAAAATAAATGCGTAGTGAGGTACCGAATGTTGATACATGAAAGACTTGTACATGTATGCGGTAGGCACTTATCGCGGACCCTTGAGCGAGTGATGGAGCCCTGGGAACAAGTATGGTAACTCCATAAAAACGTCGCAGCGTGGCTTGTATGTGTAAGAACATTTGCATAATCTAGCGATGCACTAGCGTTGCATAACACTGGTCGTGTTATTTTATATGGAGTTACCCCACTTGTTTTATTCTACTATTATTATTGCACACTACATTAATGTCACTTTCTAAAGGTTCATCCACACTAACCATTACTGACGTAGTACTTAACGTCGCGGAATCTCATGATGAAAGACTGATTTTTAAAATATTTCGAGCAAAATTTTAGTTAATATAAAATTTGGTTTTTTATATTCTAAATGCGTAAGCCGAGCGATCCTTTTTGAACTAGGTTATCTTCGTAGCTATTCCAAATATCAGGGAATTTTCAATCATACCTAATTTAGCTATAAAACAGATACACAATTTGATAAAAATTTCTCAGATTACCAAATTGTTTTACTCATTCCATGGGCTCCCTTTTCCCCGAGGTTGTCATAGTAGCCTGAAACCAACGCTGACAATTTAGCGAATTCACGCTCCCTCCGGTATAAAATTACGACGCTTATTTACATTTTTAGGACACCGTGGTGAACGTGCAAATACCCTCTCTTTATATTCAACGTATACATAGGTTTTGTATAAATTAATTTGATTAGCATATGGAGATGGTATTGAATTTTAAGCCGCCTATCAAAAATTTCAGATAACGAAATCAGTATAGCAATATTTACCTAAAGTCTGTAACAGATATTAGTTTTCGCGATTACTATGCATTTGTTTTTTCAAACAACTCCTTGTGAAAGAGTATGTACAGGGAAATACTGTCACCTTACCTATTTCTACTACCAAGCAGTAATGTGAGCATTACTGCGTTTTGTTTTGAAGGGAATTTAAGTGAATACATTTAGATTTAAGTACAAGGTACCTTTTGGTCAACCAAAAGAGCATACTTTGAAAGTAATCTTATTAATAGTAACCTTATTGGTTCCAGAATCGAAGTGCTGGGCCGTCGTTCTTAATGAAATATGATTTCTTCTCCTTTTTTGTTCGTGGAATGGAAATTAACATTAACATACAAAAAATATCTGTTTTTACCTACGCGGCCGCTCGATCTAGGCGAAGCGAGCAAATAGAAAGCTAAAACGAGTCTATCTGTACTTGTTAATCACATTAATCATTGGTCGTAGTTTCTTATTTAAAAAAGATGAAATAATATCTGGATATGTGTTACAATCTAAACCTTACGTTGTTGACATATCGTTGAAAGTTCTATACCTTTTATTGCAAGTTACGACGGCTTGTCTTATTTTGCTTTTTGATTATATATTAAAATTGCATTCAATGTGCTGCTATCTAGCGGTAAATGGCTGAAAGACGAAGAACGATCGTCGTCTACGAGTAGCGTGAAAGATTAGAATCGTTTACATATTTATTTTTATATATTGAAACTATTATTACACAAATATATATTACGTATGTCAAAATAAAATGTGTCAATATCTATAAATAAAGTAATTTAATTAGTTTATACTTAAGCTATTTTATTTATTTATATATTTTAGCACACGTCAACAATCACACACATAGTTTATATATGTGTTATACTATTACACACACGTTATGTATGTATTGTTTGCACTCGAGTCCGTGCTTCACTCATATCGGGCTTGCTGAAAACTAGCGCTACACTGAATTACTTATATTAGGGGTTAAAGTATGAAATTGCCGTTTCGCACTGAAAAATTAAAACAATTTTTTTTAAGATTAAATATACTTGTTTAATCAAAGTTTTTTCCCTTGTTGTCTATACATTTCTGCCATGTAATCGGAAGGTCATTTAAACCTTTGCGATAGAAGTCTGGAGACCTGGACTCCACAGCTGTGTGAAGGGATTTTTGTACTGCTTCCTGGGAATTTTATTTCCATACAAAAAAAAATCAAATTGCGGGAAAAAATGGTAGTCGGTCGGGGCGAGGTCCGACAGAATATGTAGGATGATGGATAATTTATATCTGCAGGTCTTGTAGTAGTAAAACTGTTTCTCAAGCAGTGTGAGGTGTTGCGTTATCATAGAGCAATAAAAGAAGAAGATGAAGATGAAGCTGTTTTGCTGCGAGTTCCGTCGTCATTATTCAAACGCCATATGTCATATTGTGGGTATGCTAACATTAAACCATGACGTTTCGTGGTAGTTTGATACGGATCGGCTTCCATCATTACCTTCAATTCAACGTTATTTACATTTGTGACTGGTCTTCCTCGTGGTTCTTTCTTCAAGTCGTAATTTGCCGTATTGCCGGCGTTTGCCGTATTTGCGTATGCTGTATCCTCTCCAAATACAGCATTGACAGTTTCTGCTACGTTAAGTCCATGTGGAAATTCGTATTCGAATATTAGGTACTCAGATTTTCGCTGTATCCATCTTCACGTTAAAAGCTGAATGTAAAAACAATTGAAAGTCGAACAATCAAATATCATGTTTTTTAAGTTAAGCATGTTTTACTTTTCGTGTGAAAAACGTTTCACTCTGAAATCGGACACCATACAGGTTTAATTTTAATTTAAAGTGGCCAGTAAAATAAATCGGCAATTTCATATTTAAACCCCTATTATTATTACTCGTATATAATAATAACGTAAAACGTAATGCGTAAAACGTAATGTTATAACATTAAAAACTTAAAACTATAACATAATACAATAAATAGACAGAGATAAGTAATTTGCACACAAATGCAATTTACTTTTGATAATTTCACATCACAGTTAACACAATAGTAATTGAGTGTCGCGGCGCACACAAACGGGACTTTCTCAGCATTTTGCTATGCGCAGGTTATCCTACCTATAGCGCTAGTTTTCAGCAAGCCCGATACGAGTGAAGCACGGACTCGAGTGCAAACAATACACACATAACGTGTGTGTAATAGTATAACACATATATAAAGTGTGTGTGTGATAGTTTTTAAGTTCATTCATGTGTGTCTTGGCGAACACATTAAAGTTTTCTTATTCTTATTATTCTTATTCTAAGTATGCATAGTTGTGCCTTTTTTCGTTACTAGGGCAGTATATGTGAACACATTTAATATACAAGCCACGACACTTTAAACTGCACGACTATCTGTCATCACGACATAATGGGAACGCGCCCAAAGAGTGTTGATGAAATTACAAGCATATGGGACTTGTCAACTTATGTCTCAGGGTGGCAGGTGCAGTGGCCGCAATGCCACGGGACGAACAACTCGTGCGCTTGGTGGTAAGCGACACGCCTGTCCATAAGATCTGAGAGCCACTCCCATTGCGCTGGTATATCATATTCTGCTTACATATAAAGTAATAACGCACTGACTCATAGAAGACCTTATATTACTGGCGCCATGAACTCACGAGAGAAATAAATATAGGCCATACAAATATTTCTCCAGGCCCGGGAATCAAGCCCGGAACCTCTTGCGTGGCAGCCCAGGATGGTAACCGTTCGGCCACGGAAGTAGTCAAATATATGTTTTAATAGTATTTATTATGTGTATTTAGGAAGATATTCTTTACATGTAGTAGAAATTGGTACAAGAAATAAGGCCACCCATTAATTTACTATATTTTTATATTTAAGGCACTGTTCTGCGACTGTAATATTATGCTCAATAAAGATTATTTTTCATTCATTCATTTTCATACATTATTATTTAAGTAGGTGTGTGCTGTGTGTGTAATGTGGATTATTATATTTTTAGTGAAATTACAGGCACATGGGACATGTCAACTTATGTCGCAGGGTGACTGGCACAGGGCTCCTTGTGAAAGAGTTCGCCCAGGGAAGTACTGCCGCCTTACCTATTTCTGCCGCCAAGCAGTAATGCTAGCAATACTGTGTTCCGGTTTTGAAGGGTAAGGGTGCTGGTGAAATTATCCGCTCACGCGATACATGCGGCCGTGGACGCATACCACACCTAGAGGTGCCGGTATCGAAGTTTTAACGGGTAAAAGAACTAATATTAATTGCTATTTCGGTAACTACTCTAGCAAACCATAAAGTTTTAATGCTTGGGTCTGTCATTTAAAAAAAATAAACAACTCAAAAATACGTCACGACAATCGTGTGAGTGTTATTGTTTGGGCTGGTGATTTCGGTGTTTATTTATTGAAAACATACCGTAAGTAGCGTTTTTTAAGTTTACCCTGAATATAAATGTTTATAAACTATACCTACTTTAAGGATAATTTCATGGTAAACGAACCACTCAAACGGAATATTATCATATTTATCCAAGTACACCAAAAATTTCATTAGTG
Organism: Hyposmocoma kahamanoa; assembly: GCF_003589595.1. Lineage (NCBI taxonomy): Eukaryota > Metazoa > Arthropoda > Insecta > Lepidoptera > Cosmopterigidae > Hyposmocoma > Hyposmocoma kahamanoa. The sequence goes on from NW_020653415.1 coordinate 1,243,242, forward strand.
CTTTTTAAGTGCCGGATTTGCGGTGTATTACTGCATTTTATATGAGATGTTTTTGTTGGTAGTACGGAGGCTATTTATTTAGCAATGCAGAATAATAATTATTATTTATAAATACTTGTATTTAAACTAATTGCTTTTCTTATTTGCGAAACCAGATAGCCGCCATTTTGCGGTAGGTTTATCCAATCTTTTAAGGGCCGTGTAGGTGGGGGTAGCGCATCGCGTGAGCGGTTAAAGGCACGTGGGACTTGTCAACTTATGTCTCAGGTTGGCGGGCGCAGTGGCAGTGCTCCTCAGATCTTTGCGATTTAAAGCTTTGAGTGGCACTGCTACTGTTACAGACAGGCGTGTCACTTACCACCAGGCGCACGACTTGTTCGACCCGTCACTAAGTATCATAAAAAATCTATAATAATATTAGGGGTTAAAGTATGAAATTGCCGTTTTATTGCAATAGGTTCTTTGAATTTTCATAGAATCTTCATGGTTTGAGGTTTTCGAATGAAACTTTTTTCAAATGGTTTCTGTGATTTTTTTTTTAAATTTGAAACATTTGAATATCGACTTTCAATTGTTTTTGTTATTCAATTTAGACAAGAAAGATGGATACTGCGAAAATTCGAGTGATTTTTGAATACGAGTTCCGACGCGGAACTAACGCGGCAGAGACAGCCCGCAATATCAATGCTGCGTTTGGAGAGGGGTCTACTAATGAACGCACCGTGCGATTTTGGTTTAAACGCTTTCGTGATGGAAATTTCGACTTAAAGAACGAGCCACGAGGAAGACCGCCCACACAGGTGAATAACGATGAATTAAGAGAGATAGTGGAAGCCGATCCTAGTCAAACTACCCAGGAATTAGCGGCATGATTTAACGTTACCTTACCCACAATATTGACTCACTTGCGTCAAATCAATAAAATAAAAAAATACGAAAAATGGGTGCCTCATGATTTGACTGATCTGCAGAAAGAAACGCGTGTTGAAACTTGTGTTGCCTTGTTGAACCGGTACAGAAATGAAGGAATATTGGATCGAATTGTAACATGTGATGAAAAGTGGATTCCTTATGATAACCGGAAAAGAAAAATGCAATGGCTGACCCCAGGTCAAATGCCACAACAGTGTCCTAAAGCAAAACTTACCAATAAAAAGGTAATGGTAACTGTTTGGTGGTCTCAGCATGGTGTTATTCACTATAGTTTTCTCCGATCTGGTCAAGCAATAACGGCAGATGTCTATTGTGCCGAACTCCGAACCATGTTGACAAAACTAGCAGTAAAACAGCCCCGACTCATGAATCGATCTTCACCATTATTGCTCTACGACAACGCGAGACCTCACACAGCACGAGAAACCATTTTGACCCTTCAGGAACTGCAGTTAGAAACCATTCGTCATCCTCCGTATTCACCAGACCTTGCTCCAACGGACTACCATTTTTTTCGTGATTTGGACAATTATCTACGTGACAAGAAGTTTTCTTCCCAGGAGGCAGTACAAAATGCTTTCACACAGTTTGTGCAGTCTAGATCGTCGGTGTTCTATCGCAAAGGCATTAATAACCTTCCCATTAGATGGCAGCAATGTATAGATAATAATGGCAACTATTTTGATTAAATAAATTTGTTAAAAATTTAAAAAATAAACAATTTAGATTTTCAGTACAAATCGGCAATTTCATACTTTAACCCCTATTATAAAACGCCTAAATGGTATCCTCTATTATGAGACCCCATTAACGTTTCATGCACCTCCTATTTTTTTCGCTGACATGGACGGCTTGTAAAATGGAATGTACCTTTGGGGATAAATATTGAACCACTTTGAGAATCATCGTTCTAGAGGCAAGGGTGGTTTTAACTATCAATCCATATACCGATATTATGCATGCGTAAGTAATTCTGTTATGTTTGCACGCCAAAATTCTGAACCAATATTAATTAAGTTTGGTGTAGAGATAAACGGAACCTACAAGAAGGATATTGGCTCCTTTTTGCTACTGTTTGTAAAATTAATTTTAAAAGAGGTGAAATAGAAAACTATGAAAATGTTAATTTTAATACAAAGATCGAATACTTAGAAAAACTTTCTTCGGTCCGGCCAGATTATGCTGCGCTATGCCAACTAAGCAATGGAACGAACCAGTGAACCTCACGAATTTTCTATGTGCTTGTTGTTGGATCTTTGTATTTGGTTTTCAACGACTATTTAGACGTAGAAAGTATTTCTTACTTACTTTACAGCTACCAGACTTGGCTAGAGATGTCGCTATTAACTCCTTATTAAATTTCTATTGAATTGATATTCAATTATTTTTTGTGAAATTACTCCACCAGTTGTTATAATTATTAACACAAAGAACTTAGAAAAAATACCTTCGATCGGGCCGGATTCGAACGACGTCTGAAAATTGACGTATGAACATTTTTAAGAGTATAGTGCAGTAAACTCGCGGCACCAGCTAGTAATATTTCTTTTTTTTTAAATTTTATATTATTCAGATACACTTTAAGAACTTAATCTAGAATGTTGAACAAATACTTGTACGTACAGCGTAATTATGCGAAGTGTAAACATATTTGCGTAAGGATTACAAAAAAAAAGAATAATTGTACCTTTTTTGTAAAAAAACCGACCTCAAATGTTCGTGGAATAACTTCGATTTGCCAAGTTTTATTGAAATCGGTTACCGGAAAGTGTGTGAAGTGTGTGTGTTAAAACACTTCTCACTTTTTGCAAGCTTAAAACTAATGCAAATAAAGATATTAATTTGACAGTATTAATGAGACGACGAGTCGAAATATTTGAGAAAATTGATATAAATTCTACAAAGTTTGTTGTGGAAAAGATCAATGTGACCTCCTGATTATAGTAGTATTAGTAAATCACTGTATTCGGGACATTCACGGGGTTATAACCCCGAATGTCCCGAATACAATAATGTATTATTAAATAATATAATATAATATTGAATAATAAAATAATTAAGAATGTATTATTTGGATAAACATTTAACATAATATTGATATGAACACAATATGATATTTAAACGAAATAAGGTTTTTGAAGATCGTCATCATTGTCAACCTTTTATACATCCCATTGTTCGGCACAGGTTTCTTGTAAGGAAAACATTTTCTTTTTGATAAAGAATTCTCGCTACAATGAATTGAATTCCCACTACAATGAAATTCCAGATACGGAATATCGAGGAATAATAATATTGATTTTACCGAGAACCGAATTTAAAGCGTACAGTTTTAGGTGTTGATATTCTAAATTACTATGGTGATAGTGACAGAATTAATTAATTTCGACGATCTTGTTTGGCACGATGTGGTCTATGTGCGGTCCCGGGTTCGACTCCCGAAAGGACCAATTTGGAAATTAACTTTTATAAATTGATTCAGGTTTGAATGTTTTGTGTATTAACCTGAGACCACGTAATCGATGTGGTTGTTTGGTATCACATTAGGAACAAAGACGCTGACCACAACTAGTATTATAGAAAGTAAATAAAACTACACTTGCCTTTCAGCTCGTCCCACTGCTGTGCACGGGCCCCCGCCCATTCCCGATCCCATTTATCTGTAAACTCTAAAAAAATACCAGGGCACCATAAATAATAAAGCATAATCCGCGCTATGAAACAGTAGAAGTAATATAAAATACGAAGTAATATGTTTCAGGCAAAAGACACAAAGAGGATTACCAGACTTAATATATTTAAATCAAAAGTATATAAAACGTATAAATTTCATTCGTAATGAACCAACTAATTAGGGCTATCTACGCAGAACATAAAATCCTAAATTATAAAGTCCCAGTACACTATATTTATGACCCTTTAAAACCAACAGAGTCACCTTTATGATACCAAGTGGCGGGACGAAAAAGTCGTGCGCCTGGTGGTAAGCGACACGCCTGTCACTCAGAGGTTAAAACCGCAAAGATCTGAAGACAAAGTTGACAAGTCTCACATGCTTGTAATTTTACCAGCACCCTTAATCGTTCAAAACCGGAACGCAGTCATGCTCACATCACCGCTTCGCAGCAGAAGTGGATAAAATGGGACTTCTTCCCTGGACGAACTTTTTTACAAGGAGCTCTACTGCTACAAAAATATTGCAACTTGCTAAAGTAACGACGTTTTGAATAGTACCAATTTAAAAATTCGTACCTAAAACTGGACCAAAATCACAGCTGTAATAAAGTATAAACTCAAACTCAAACTCGGACAAGCTATATTTAAGTACATACAGATCGTTTTTTAAATGTCCATTCTAAACTTCAACTTTTTTAATAAGGCCTCTACGGACGAGAGGGTAGGATTAACTAGCAAACTTTAGCGGTAAAACGGAAAACGTCCAACTGGCAATCATTTGAATTCGCAACGAAAACAGTCTGAAAAAGAAATGAATATTTTGTCTATGCTTAAAATCTATCAATCCAAAACATTGACTCAAAATTAAAAACTCACCTCAACTCCTTAACGCCTTTCAAAAACAAAAATATAAGCACAGATTTCAAATATTTAAAATTCTATAGAGAATAGAAACAAAAGAAACTTCGTAAAAATTTTCGAACACTGCGGTACGTCCGCCCGCGTCGAAAGACCGGCAACGACTGAAGTATGAAACGCTTTTCGAAATTTAGAGGGTTGTGTGCCACCCCTTGATGCATCCCTGTATATATTTCACTAGTCCTTCCACACCTTTTAATAAGGCTCTTTTTCCTTCAAACGTAAATATTTACTTTTGACTTTCTTGCTTTTAAAGTAATCATTTTGTGATATAATAGAACGGGACTACGTACTTTTGTTCACACTAAAATGGTCCGAATTTGTTTCGGGTCTAAAGCCTAGATTTGTGTGCATGTGTTAAGTGCCTAAGTTGTATATTTAGAGGTGTCATACGTGGTCTATACTTCGTCCACGTTACGGTGATAATTGACACCTCATTTGTACCAAAATAGTCTGGCACAATATTTCAGGAACTTGTTTGCTAAATTAAATAGATTTTGGTTGCATTAAAGTCAAAGACAGAATATGTAATTTATTTTTAATATTATAATGAATTGGCAAAATGCCTGTGCGATTTTTTTACGTACGAAAGCACTTATTTTTGCATTTTGCGACTAGCGAACTTTAAATTAAAAAAAACTTCTTTCTGTTAAAATTAGCGCACTGTTTAATAATAAACGAGATAGGTAAGTTCATACTTCGTTAAAAACGCTCAGAAGTTGGGAATAGTGAAGGTTGGGAAAGAACATCAAACTACACACATCTTTTACAAAGCCGTCAAAAATTATTTCATTTAGATTGAGATGCGTTACTTCATCCATCGTATTCGCCTGACATAGCTCCTTCAGATTTTCGTTTGTTTCGGTCTTTAAAACATCAAATGACGCTTAGAGCTGAACTTGACGAGTAAAGACGGGAATTTTCAAGAACGGGAAATTTTAAAACATACTGGAAGACTGGTTTTTGTAGGATGGCTAGTGAGGTTAGTAGTCACTTAGACAGTGACCAAGACTCCAGTCTCTTTCGTCCCATTTTACCACAATTAATTTGGTGCCTTTAAAGCCCAATTGTGTTTCAAAAAAATCATTAAATAATAGAAATAAATACTGAAATCTCTATAGATATCGTGTGTCTTTAGGACACGTGATGTGTTAAACTACTGGATCGATTTTGACGTCAAGTATGACGTCATAAAAAGGTAATAATACTTAGGTTGGTTGATCTTGGTACGTTACCGAAAACATATTTATGGCAGCGCATTGTTATTATAGCACCTCGTGCAATAGGTTTGATCCGTAAGGAACAGATAATCGTCTAAGATCTTTATATATCGGACGTAGTTTAACGTTTTGTTGAGTCGTTCAAAATCCCGTTATTTTTGCAGCGGAAAACTGTACGAAGTAAGAATTATATTTAAGAAAAACCCTACATTTCTCTTTTGTTCATTCTGCGGTAAAAGTTTTGTTTTTAACGTAAAGGTTGTGTTATTACAATGGCTCTACTTCAGAGACACGTGCAAATACATTTCAAAGAGACTTGAATAAATATTATTGATACAGGAATTGAACATCCCCCCATGATCAGTACTAACTACGGCAAGAAGACGATAGGTTTTGAAGAATTGCAAATCGTTAACAAACTGCCCTCAAATGTAAGGGATGCGGAGTCATTTTATTTATTTAAATCAAAATTGTATAAACATTTTAATAACGACAATTCGCTATTGAAATTAAGAGTTAATTTGTATAATAATAAAGTAAATTTGTATCCAATGGTAGTATTTCATTGTGTAGTTTGTACCACGGCTTGGACTGGAGTATTGTTAATTTACTGATTAGTTTTTAAGTCCTCATGTAGGTGACAATTGTCTTAATGAGAATAAAGTAATTATTAATACAAATTGGAACACTTAGAAAAAATTCCTGCGCTCCGGCCGGATTCGAACCGACGTCTTCTAGCAAATCGTGTCAGACGCTATGCCAACTCAGCCACGGAACGAACCAGCGAACCTCACGAATTTTTCTATGTGCTTGTTGTCGTGTGTTTGTATCTGGTTTTTCAACGACTTTTTAGCCATAGCGCCATCTATGAGAAATCTATGAAAGTATTTCGTCTCCCAGTTAGATACCTTTACAGCTACCAGCCCCGACTAAAGATGTCGCTATTCACTGTATTAAAATTTTCATTGAATTGATATTCAACAATTTATTATGTGAAATTACTCCGCTAGTTTATTATAATTATAAATACAACGATCGAACACTTAGAAAAAATTCCTTCGATCCGGCCTGATTCGAACCGACGTCTTCTAGCAAATCGTGCCAGACGCTATGCCAACTTAGCCACGGAACGAACCAGCGAACCTCACGAATTTTTCTATGTGCTTGTTGTCGTATGTTTGTGTTTGGTTTTTCAACGACGCTTTAGCCGTAGCGCCATCTATGAGAAATATATCTAATATAATTATAATAAAGAATAAAGTATCTTTGAACTCAACAAACACAAAGAAAAATTTCTTACATGCAATTGGACTCTACCCAGCGTCTGTCGCCTCAACGTAGCATGTGGTGAAATTATAGGCATAAGAGACTTGTCAAATTATGTCTCAGATCTTTGCGATTTAAAGTTCTGTGTTGCATTGTAACTTCATATGTAAAGGCATGTATCTTAACACCAGACGCACGATACCACTTGGTTCCCAAAAAAAGCAACGAGGCGAATCGAAAGAGTTTTTCTTTGTATTTCTTCGATTTTTGTATATTATTCAATAATAATAGCAAATGTAGTATTTTGATAATAAAATAGATTAATATTATGGTAGTAATAACTTCAGTACAAAGTACTAAAAAAACTGACCACAAAAGATCGAGGAATTACATCTATGTGCCAAGTTTTATGGAAATCGGTTACTGGAGAGTGCGCGAAACCGGATTCATTCCCTAGTTTGCCACTCTTAGAGTTACTACGAGGTATCTTCTTTTCAACAAAAAAAAAGAATCATCAAAATCGGTTCATAAATTTATTAAATTAATTATAAATAACAAGGAGTTATTGCATAACATACATACAAAAAAAAATACAGTCCAATTGAGAACCTCCTCCTTTTTTTGAAGTCCGTTAAAAACATCATGATGTTCAAGCATTAGAATTACATTAAAACTTACGGGTGGATAGAAATCTTTTCATCTATAATTGTTTGGGAATTTTAATAATACGTACGCCGTATATAAAGCTGTTATTTATAAAGTGGGAGGGGAGGCTTTTGAACCGCGAGTCGATAGACGATCCATTTCGTTCCTAAATTAGACAAGCCTCGGGTTTGTGCTGGAAGCTCTGAAATTATGTACTGTGTGAACTGAAACCGTCTAAAAGAAACCTCATAATAAATAACAGCTGGTTGCTGTAGTAATTAGGTAATTTAGGAGCACCTTGTGAAAATGTTTAGCAAAGTACAGCCGTACCTTTTTCCACCGCCGAGCAGAGAACATTACTGTGTTCCGCTTTTGAAGGGTAATAGTGCTAGTGATATACAGTCCCATAGGATTTGTGACCTTATGTCTCAGGGTTACGTGACATTTAAAACTCTGAGTGGCACTGCAACTGTCGCTTACTTTGTCACTTGGTACCATAAAAAATGCTTTGTGATCGCCGTGTTACTGTAGTACATATGTACTTATGAATGTTCGCTGAGGCGCGCATGGATGGCTTCAGCGCCATAGTGCGGAAACGGGTGCTCCTTCAAACGGTGGTCGAGATGAACGAACACTATGTCAATGTCATTTAATTTGTTTGAAAACTATTCTGCCAAATCATTACTGCGCTCCGATTGGCCAGCCCGATTTCGACACAATTGTTTTACTTCAAACCGACCAGTTTGACTTGAGCTTTGCTATAATGGACGATAATTTAATAATTGACATATTTAACATTTAATTACCGATGAAAAGTGATTTCGTTTATTTTGTAATTAGATGTTTTGCTGTTTTTCCCACACCCCGAATGGAACAGCCCCCCATAATTAGAGATTATCTTTATTACAATAAATACAGAATATTTTTGGAATATACGGAAATGAATACACAGGTCACTTGTTGACCCTGTACTATTTCAGCTTTCTAATTTGTGATTTCAGTGCAAACGATAGTTGATATTTAAAAGTGATATGTCCCATTTTCCTGATGAGTTGCCAGGGATGGATGGCCCTTATTTCGTCTCTATTTCTGGTTATTTACTCGATGATTAATAATCATATTTATAAGCTACATTATGACGATACGACCTCCTCCATCGTCATCCCGCCTTTTTATTACCTTTGCTCTGTTTCCTGGCCACTTGTTTTCAAATTTTGAATCGTTCTTTAATTCCTCTACCTCCTCATTCTCACTTTGTCTCGTTACGTCGTCACTCACTACTTAAAGTCTGAAACGAAGACTCCTACTCGCCTTTACCACTAATTTTGTACCGTTTACCAGTTTCCGATTTAAATCACATAACCTATCTAATACCTTTAAAATCAAGTAACCTAACTATAATATTTGTAAATAATACCTCTCTTTCGGGGTAAGTTCTTTATTGTCTCACACATGTTTCGTAGTATTGAAGTAGGGAGTGTTTTTTTAATATTGTACCTGTTTTTTTCTACTATTTTTATTGTTACAGCCTTTCTTCCTTTCTTTACCTTTACTTTATACAATAAATTCATGTGGACCGAGTAATCTATTATTTATTTATTTAGATGCAATATATAAATAAACAGTTCACAAACCATGTACAACACTACAACACTCTTTAGCTTGGAACAGATGACAATAAAATTGTGCATAACATTGAAGTGAAATAGATATAGTAAGATATTCTATTTAAAAATGAAAATACACGCTTATAAAATTAAATAAAAAAAGAGAAGTTTTAGCCAACCATTAATTAAAAATCTATACAATATAAGCAAAATGAACGCATCCTGAACCTAATTTTGAGACCTCATAGACGCTATAAACGATTTTAAAGATTAGTGGAATATATCTACCACATTGCTAACCTTAATATAATTCCTGCACATACGAAACAACGGATCATTGTACGACATGTTGTGTGTTGTTAGTGGCACATAAAAAAGATTTTGCGTGCGGTAACTTCCAGTTATAATACCAATCTGATCTAACAATTCACAAGCATCCCAGACAGAGTTAACCAATTTATATAACACGGCAAAGCTGTGCGACGAACGCTACTGTCTAAGGTGTTAATTTTAAAATACCTTAACCTATCTTCATATGATGAAAGTCTACTTCTTAAACTCAAAAAGTGCTTAAATGTCTCAAGAAACGCTTCTGTATAGATTCGATTCTACTTTTATGTCATAATTGACAGTTTACAACTATTTCAACCTGTCTATTCTTTGGTCGGGACATCGGGTTGTTTTAAATACACCGCTTCCAAGGTGTAGAATGATCTTCCCCCTGTCCCCCCTGCCCTGTGAGTCTCGTCTGTGCGAGACTGTCATATTTTGTCATTACATAATTTCCATAAGAAATGTTTAAATAGGTTATTTATTGTCCAGGCTAACCTTAGAGGTAGGTATTGTAGTGTAGTGTGTGTGGATAGTGTGCTGTGTGTAATAGTAATATTTATATAGAGATTCCTGTGTGTGATAAGTATTTAACAACCGGCTTGAAATCTTAGAACTACAATGATAATACGTTAGTTACGTGTTAGTTCTTCTTCTATTTATGAACATGGCAGACTGTAGAAGAATATCAGCGGGCGGCGCTGAGAAACACTCCGCCATTGTGCTGAGCTACAGACCTTTTTATCTCACACCACTATTCTTGTTACTAAACACTGTGTAGAGCTTACATACATATATTTATTATCAATGGACTTCAAAAAAGGAGGAAGTGTATGTATGTTACGCGATAACTTCGGCATTTGTGGACCGATTTTGGTGTAAGCATGTTACGCAATAACTTGTGGACCGATTTTGATGATTCTGTTTTGTTGCAATGAGACTACCTCAGTAGTTTGTCCCCATTTAAATATTACACCGCCAGGGGATGAATGACTTTTGAGGTCGGTTTTTTTAGTACTCTGCTGAGATGACTATTTATCAATGTGTTGATATAAATAAACGATTTTATTATTATTATTAATACTGCACTTAGATAGTTCGAAATCTGTTTTACGGTTTGTGAATTATACTAATATAAGTAGTTTATAAAGAACATTTTACTTTATTGCACTACATGGATATTTCTCTGAAATAAGAATCACAATTTGAATTTAATTGAAATGCATTTTTGCAACATAAATTTGCACCATATTGGTGTAACAAGACCACAACTTTTACACCACAGCAATTTCGTTTTCGAATGAAATATAATATGACATTACTACACTACGTCATAAACTCGACATTTAAGTGTAGAAGATCAAAGAATGCAATGGCAGTTGAATGAGGTCGATAGCCACTGACGAACCAACTATTCTTAACTCTTAGCAAATACACCGTACGTACAAAATCCTGCCATTGACACTATCGACATGCAACTGAGATGATGTCAACTGAATAAACTTGGGTCAACATCTGTCTTCTTCTTAGTGTGCCGCTTCTCTACAAACGTTGGTGACCATCATGGCTATTTTCATTTTTGAAGCTGCCGCACGAAAGATGGAACGTGTGCTCACGTGGAACCAATTTCCCAGATTCTTCACCCACGAGGTTTTCCTTCTGCTACGACTACGCTTTCCGTATATTTTCCACTGCATAGTTGAAGAATCCGGTATCTATTGCCCCTCATGACGTGGACACAATACTGCAGCTTCCTTTCTTTTACAGTTTTGAGCATTTTCATCTTTTTTCCCATTCGAGGAAAGAACATGAACATTTGTGACCTTTTGTACCCGCGATATGCCAAGCATACGTCTACAGCCACATCTCAAAGGCCTCCAGTTTTCTGCATACTGCTGGGGTCAACATCTGTGCCCTTTCTATTAAATGTCCCTGGAGCACTTTCTTTTTTAAAATATCATAAGAACATTGAAACTTTCATAAGCTGTAAAGAGTAGCCGTGAGATATAGTAACACCGTTACATACACTGATGAAGATTATGTTAGTAGTTTTTGAAACTTAGTAGAGTGCTGAGTGCCGGAGAGACGGAAGAGGGACATGGCTCAACTTTGCGACTATGTACTGCAGGACGAGACAGAAGCAGAAGCAGATAAATATAGCTGCTATAATTTAGGCTTAAATAATATTATCTTATTTTTGTAACGTGTGATGTCATGTAATGTCTGATGTAGCAGTAATATTCCAATCAAATGCGTCTGGTGGTAAGCGACACACCTGTCCAAGACAGTTCCTGTATCACAAAGATCTGAGGCACTACCCTTTGCGCCCATCAACCAGAAAGATAAGTTGACAAGTTCCATGTGGTTGTAATTTTACCGGCACCTTTTCCCTTCAAAACCGGAGCAACGGCAGAAATAAGCATGGTGGCAGTACTTTCTTGAAGGAACTCTTTCTCATGAAGCTCTAATACTACTAATATATAAACGAGAATGTACAAGATTTTGAAATAATAACTACCAAGTATCTTCATGCCCGATCAACTTTACTGATGACAAAGCAATTGTAACAAATAAACTAAAAACAACAGCGTTATAGCAGTGCAATTAAATCGCAGAGCGTGTTGTGAAGTAAGACCGTAGGTTTTTTTTGTAATTACAACTTTTTATTGAATGTTACGATGTTTCACTTCCATGACATTCAATTATTTTTTTGTGAAATTGCTCCACCAGTTTGTTACAATTATTAATAACAGAGATCGAATATTTAGAATATATTCCCTTAATCCGGCCGGATTCAAATCGATATCTCTCTGAGTGAAGAAATAAATTTCTAACATTGAGTTCTTAGGTTTTCGCGATTGTTACACATAGGAAATGAAACTATTGTCAACCGTGACCGTGTCAACGTCGGTTTGTTTAAAAAACAAATATACGCGATTTAAAAAATAGTTTCATTTCCTAAATTTCTCACAGACAAATTTCTACGACATAAAAAGTCGTTAAAACCAAATGAAGATCTGCAACAAGCACATAGAAAAATTCGTAAGGTCCGCTGGTTCGTTCTGTGGCTTAGTTGGCATAGCGTCTGGGGCGCTTCGAAGGATTTTTTTCTAAGTGTTTGATCTTTGTTAGTAATAATTATAATAAACTAGTGTAGCAATTTCACAACTTTGTTATTAATAATTGCCAAAGACACAGATTAAAACAATATAAAGAAATTATTAAACTATACTCTATCCAAATCCGATATAGAATAAAACGTGATATTTTACGGGTTTCACCTCAGACTGTTACTGTTATCACAATTTGAATATATTTCCCGGAAAGTTTGACTTTTGATTGTATTCATCTTGAAGTCATGACTGTGATGAATTTTGTTTAATAGAAGCTTCAAGTCACTAATAAACGATTTGAAACCAACCTAAAAATCACCAGTACCTAATTAATTGTTTATTAAACTCATCATACCTAATGATTTTATGGTTTGAAGGGAGAGATTGCAAACATTCGAGAATTGAAGTAATTCGAGTTCAGAATCGGAAATTGATGCAAGATGAGGTTATGTAGTGAATTAATACAAAACAAAAACTTACAATTTTATTTCTTTTCATCTACTACTACTACTACTAATAATATAACAAAATTAATAGTATTAATTAGGCATGCATGCTTTTTTGCTTTGAATCGATTTTTGGATCGTAATTGATAATATGCCTTTGAATCCATCCACAGATCACATCGTATGCTCTTGACTCGATCTCATGAAAACCGTTTCAAAACTAATTTTGTTAAAAACATACTAAATTTGACAGCCTCTTTGGCTTCAATCGGTTACGACTTTCATAAAGAGTGATATTAGTCAGCGATTAAGACATACAGATGGCACAGAAGTAGCGACAATCGCCAAATATCGTATACTTACTGTATAATGTTGCCAAACTACTTTTCTAGCAGACCATATCCATAATATTAACCTTAGAGTTAAGTCCAAACTTGTGGTACCGCAGTTTTGTTTAGCCAAGGTAAACGCCCCTTTTATGGGGAACTGTATACGTTTTTATATATACGTGATGTGATATGATATGATTATCTTAATATATACGTGAACATATATTAAGATAATCATTTCCTACAAAACTACATTAAAAATATTTTGATCGAAAAGTCATATTATAAATTTGAAGATAAAGGTGTATGGAAAGACGACATGGCTCGAGATTCAACACAAATTTGATTCAAAGTGTATTCCATAACATTTAAGTTTATTTGAAAAGAGCAATCCCAACAGTCTCTTCTCTCTAATATTCTCTACTCTCAGGGAAGTCAGCGTAGTGAACGAGTGGCATCTTAAATGTGACGTTTTCAAGTATAAATTTGTGTTACCTATGGTATAAACGATTCTTTGACTTTAACTTGTTTTGTTTAAATTACGGATACGATCTAAACGATTCGATACGCCTTAATGTTGAATAAATTTACTTCAAAATAAAGATCATGGACACTTGAATCGATCTTCATAAAATTGGAATCGTAATATGAATCCCTAGTATTAATAGGTATCAAAAAATGTGTTATGGTAAGTATTATTTCTAGATAACCCAAATTACCTGCTTAGTTAAATTCCAACTATCCGAGCAGGCCGTTGGCAGAGTTAGCGTAATGAGCATGGACAAAAAATGTTCTTTATATCTGCTATTATTGGTTGCCTAGCAACGTTTTGTTGTTACACATTCTACTTCGAATTTGGCTAGAATATAGGTCGTTTTGACAGTCAGTTTTATTTATTTAACTGGTTGGTACACTGTGCAATTATAATAAAGTTGGAATACACAAAACCAATAACAACACACTCTATCATCTTCCAACTTGCACCACACAATCCGTCTAAAACTTAAGTCGACTACGTAATAATATATGTTGCAAGGGAGGCTAGACTTCGATCCGCCACGTCTTCAGGATGTTTGTCACCGTCGAACGTGGTGCGACGTTGCATAACGTTGTCACACGTGTTAACGGCAATTTGAGATAGACTTATTCTGCTCAAAACCGTTAAGCCCAAGAAGAAGATGTAAAAATGACATTTTTAATCCCAACTGCTCTATTTTGTCATCGGTTAGCCAGACGCAATAAGGGGTTTACCCTTAGACTGTAGATGTTAGCACAACCGTTTTGCTACTACGTACATTCGGTTTACAGCTTAGAAATAAATACTCTTTGGATCTTGTGTGGCGCTATTTGGATGTATATGTTTAAGGTCAGAGTGAACAGGTTTCTTCTAGGCCAACGTGTACCATCCCTGTTTATATCTGACGCATTATATGCCGCGACATGCCTGTCCGTATCAGTTGCAGTGCCACTCAGAGCTTTAAATCGTAAAGATCTTAGGGGCACTGCCACTGCGCCCTTCACCCTGAGACATAAGTTGACAATTCCTATGTGTCTGTAATATCACTTGCACCCTTAGCCTTCCAAACCTAAAGTGGCAGTACTTCCCACGACGAACTCTTTCACAAGGAGCTCTATGCAAATTAAAATATTGATATGAATATAAAAATAAATGAAAATATTGATAGCATTGCTTTTAAGAGAGAAACACGTCGTATTAAAACAAAGAATTATTCGCTTATTTAGCCCATGAACAAGAATTATTACAGATTCATCTAATAAGCAAAGACCAATCACCTTCACAATGAACCTATATAAGCAACTAGGCCCCATTGCTGGAATTAGGCTCTAGGCCCAAAAAGGCTAGGAACTAGGCCCAATTTTATGGAAAGGGATAAGAATATAGACCGTCAGTGGTACTTAACTTTCTACCTCTACAGTTGTTTTCCTCTAAACAGTAATAAAACCATTTACGCTCTACGTTCGTATCCGAATCCGAGAAATGACGGTCCGAAATGTCACAGGGATCATTTTGTCTTTATGTCTACAAGCGATAATCGCATTATCTCAAATTTGAATCTGACTTAGTGCACAAGTAACATTCGAAGTCGAAGTTTTCTAGATTTATATAATCTCGAATTCGGAACGTAATAAATATTTTGACGTTTTTACTACAATGACATTCACCTATTTTTTTGTGAAAATACCCTACACTTGTTTGTTATTGTTATTGATACAAATATCAAACATATACAAAGAAAAATTCCGTAGGTCAAACCGTTAGGCTCAACTGGCGCAGAGTCGAAGCGTCGCATCGCCATCGCGTACTGTTTTTCAACTACAACGCTTGGCGATCGCGCGACGACGCTCGCTTTAGTGCGCCTGGATCACAGTGTGGTCGGCGTCTGACGCCTCACTGCGCTCAGGAGACGCCCGTTTCCATATTTGCACAACACAAATTTGTACCTCAATAATGGGAAAACAGACATGAATATACTATAGGCGAAAAACATGACGCGTCGCGACGCTTCGACTCTGCGCCAGTGTGAGTTGAGCCTTAAGGCGCGTTTATTCGACACGAGTGTCAGCGACCGCGTGAATCTAACTGTCATGGTAAAATACGCCCCAACTATCTAATAAGTCCAAACTCATGGTACCACGATTTCGTTTAACCGAGGTAAACAACTCTTTTATGGGGAACTGTATACGTTTTTACAATAAGATTCCGGAGCATATATTTCATTTCCTAAGTTTAAAAACTACATTAAAAATATTTTGATCGAAAAATCATATTACAAAATTGAAGACTACGTGTTCGATAAAGATGTATGGAAAAACGATACGGCTCCAAAATCCACACAAATTTGATTCAAAGTGTATTCCATAGCATTTAAGTTTATTTGAAAAGAGCAATCCCTAGAGTTTCTTGCTCGTTCTTCTCAGGAGGTTAGCGTAGTGAACGAGCAGTAGCTTAAATGTGACGTTTTCAAGTGTAAATTTATTTTACCTATTGAATAAATAATCTTTGACTTTGACTTTGACTTTGACTTTGACGCGCTATTTATTTAACTTTTACGTTTTAACTTAAATGAGCGTCCCGGGCGCGTGGGCGAGACTAGCTGTATTATTCCAAGGAATTTAAATGTTGTTGCCTTGTAAATAGAATTCGGATTCGCCATTAATGTACGTGAAAGCGTGGTAACTGGGCGGTCGTTTTCGGTTTCGGTAAGTTTTCACGTCGTGTGATTGGGCGCTTAGGTTACCACGGCTTACATGTTACAGTAATATGTCAGCGCAAAACGTCGTATTCTTGTCTTCTTCATTCTTTTCGACTGCCTTTCATGCGAAAGATCTTTATCGATTAGTGTAGGGAAGCCCTGTATCGCGGGTGCCTTGTACACACTTTCACAGAAAGCATATCAGTGAGTGTTCCTCATCCCATCCGCCCCCTTTTACTATCGGACATCCAGACATACGGCGGGATATCATCCTTACTTGGTCGATATTCTCTTCAGGTGTACTAAGCGCTTTTCATCACGACTGAATAGACATCTTCTGGACGAGCTCGTTCCATCGTAGATTCTATCTTTGCTCCAGAGATAGGTAGTGGTCAAGACCAAGACCATTTAATTAGAAAAAAAAACATAGACAACCACAAATTACACCCAAACTCACGAGAGAAATAAATATAGACCATA
>NW_020653415.1:1280419-1325647 GCF_003589595.1 Hyposmocoma kahamanoa
AATATGGGTGTAATTTGTGGTTATCTATGTGTATGTTCATGGCACCCGTGACACAGGGTTTTCCTAATGTGGAATAATAATTCTCAAATCAACTTATATAGTAAAAAGAAATAAGAAATCAGTTTATCAACCAGACTATTTCAATGAGTAATGGAATCATTGCCGAGGCCCCAATTAAAACCTACCACTACCCAGTCCTGAAGCGCTTATTGAGACAAAACTATATCTTTGTATAAAAAGATACTCCAAACACTAAAAAGCGAAAAAAAAACTTTATGTCTCAAAGGCGTAACCTAAACAGCGTTATATTTCAAAGTAAACGAGCAAAATCTCATATCTCGGCAAGAGCTGAGTGACTTTATCTAGAGTCTACCTATTACACCCACTCCGAACTATTTTACCGGCGCAAGCGGATAATACGCTAAATCCTACTACATACGGCGACAAAAAATGTTTTACGACATTTTTTCTGAGAAAAGATTTGGGCACATTGTTAACAACATATTTGCTCCAATTTTAATTCCAAATTAAATTCAATATTTTGAAGAAAACTTTGCTTATCTTTTCTTTTATAACATCAAATGACGGGACGAACAAGTCGTGTCCATGATGGTAAGCTACACGCCTGTCTATAACAGTTACAGTGCCACTCAGAGCTTTAAATTGCAAAGATCTAAGGTGCGCTACCACTGCGCCCGTCACCCTGAGACATAAGTTATAAGTCCCATGTGCCTGTAATTTCACCACCACCCTTACCCTTCAAAACCAGAATCCAGTAATGCTGACATTATTTCTTGGCGGCAGAAATAGGTAAGGTCGCAGTACTGTCCTTGACGAACTCTTTCACAAGGAGCTCTACTGTTACTTATCTATCCGTTAAGTATAATTTAAAAAACATACATCGCTGCTTGTCAAGAATAGTGACTCAATCCAAAATAGTTTTTGTGAGATTTGTTCAGAAAATGCTGAATTTTACTGTGAATAGGACACCAAACTTTTAATTGGTTAAAATAATCACATGACAACGTCGTGATGCTCTACGCTATATTCGCTTTGCGCGGCAGACACGTCTCAGATTTATCATAGAATTTTCCTGGAGAATTAGATGCTTTTGAGATAGGCCAGTATTCTAGAAAGCCACTGATATATCTTAATCGAATAAGTAATTTTTAACAGCGTTCTCCCTTTGTATGGCTATGCTAATGCGTTGGGCAAGGTAGCTGCCAGCCCTTGGTTTTCCTAGACAGTATATTAATATTTTTATTAAATTTTGGACAGATGAAGGGCACCGGGACTCCGCGGGCCAGGGGTTTCCACTCCAGAGGCTGTAAATAGGTAGTCGGAGCCGAGGACCTGGTACTTACTTGGTACGTGGTGCTAAGGGCTGGTGTCCGCAACTCGACAACAAAGCGCCTATTTTGCGTGTAAAAATCCAGTGAGATTCATTCCGTTCAGACGTTTGCCTTCAATTCGTGACATGGCTAAGGCGCAGCTCGTTGAGGACTGCATGCCAGGAGACACGGCCGGCGCTCAGCTGGCAGAAAAGATCGTGGTATTAGATGTTCAAAATGTTAATAAAAAATTTCATTGTCAAAATATGTATGCAGGTGTACTAAACCTTCTATTTTTAACGGAGTTGGAAAAGAAGGAGGTTCTCATTTCGTTCAATTTTAATTTCCGATTACAAAATATTAACGATAAACAATAACTTTAACGAAAACATACAATAACTTAACAAACGCGCTACGGTGACAAGAAAATATTCGAGTTCGAGAAATGAAGCACGAATGACATCTAAGACACGACAAAATGGCGGCTCAAAAAGTGTTTTTGACCAGTGTCACAAAATTATTTACGACCTTAAACATAATCTTTTATTGTAATTACTGTATACAACGAAATTAAGCGAAAATATAAATTGCAAAATGTTAATTGTTCTGCGTTTTATCAAATTACAGCTTGAAAAAGAGTTCTAAACTCTTATTATCGTTAAAACAGAAAACTACCGTTTTGATCCGTTATTCCCTTTATTAAGATACATACTATAATCTTTCCATTAGAAATACCAAACGTTTACTTAAATTTAAAACTAAAGCGGTTGTCGAGTGTTCTTTGCAGTTCATAACATTGATATCATAAGACCATCGTCTCTCCGAACGAGTACCAAAATAATATAAAAGCAACAAAAAGTAACGATATGAATGAACGTATGTTTAAACAACGAACATAACCTATCATGGGAAATGATGAAAAATGATAATGCCGCCGTCACGAGCCCGGGAGAATTTACTTTAACACATTTATTTTTATGAAACATTCATTGAAGATATAGTTGAGTTTTTATGACTTAAAGAAATTACTTTTTTAGCGATATATATTGTTTGCGTATTCGAGAATACTATCCGCTTTTGACAGTATTGGATTCTTTGTCTAAAATCTTTGTAACTATGGTTAGCCACTGTTTCAGAACTTGCCGTATTCCATCGCGAACTAAAAGGTTTTATGGCGCCTTTATCTGTCTCACATTCGACAAATGGACCTCCCTTCCAGCGCATATATTCCCTCCATCTTATGACATGGGGTTTTTCACACGAGGTGTGAAGAGGCATAAGTTGACAAGTCCCAAAACCGACAGTAATGCCCACATTACTGCTTGGCGGCAGATATAGGTAAGGCAGTACTTCCGTGGACGAACTCTGTCATAATGAGCTCTACCGCTACTTAATTTTTCAGTAACGGCAAAAGGTAAGAGTTACTTGAGTTTAAATGGTAATACAAAACTTACAAAGGTTTATTGTGATTAAAAACGTACACTTCACAAGATTCACAAGAGTGCGTTGAATGGCGGAATTGAGATTACATATCGCTGTGCATTAATATCTCAGCTTTCGAGGTTTTGTATTGGTTTTTGTCCCTCTTTCCATTTAATAAAATAAAATATTGCATCAGAATGAAATTGTCATTATCATCAGAATCAATTCAGAATTAAATTAATACATTCATTTATCTGTTTTGGCGGTCACTTGTCATTTTCCCAGACAATCGCTGGCGCAACCTTCGACCACACTGTCGCCTCGGTCGTTTGCTGTCGTTTGCAGTTTTTGTGGGTTAACACGTTATTGCTCATCAGCATCCAATTAAATTTACTATAATACGGGTTAAAAGCTCGTCCTTTAAATTTAATATGAATTCTCCCAATGCCGTGTGTATCATGATTAGTGCCTCGCATCCTCTGCATTCAGACTATTTCAAATAGATTTACGTGCGGTTGCAGTTCTCAGCTCTTCGCCAATTTATGTCTACCTACGTATTTATATGCATCGGACTTACAGACAAATTTAAAATAAAGGTAAATTCCGATATTGATAGTGTATCAATTTTATTGTTTCTACTCAAATATTACACTTTGTGCACACTAAAAAGAAATGTTATAAAATAGATATAAATTATATTATACACATATAAAAAAATGTAAATAATTTCCTGTTTATCGAGTTCTTAGGTTTTCGCGATTGTTACACATAGGAAATGAAAAGATTTTTTCAAACAAACCAACGTTTCGGGCCCTTTACAGGTCCCATATGGGTCACGGTTGACAACAAATATACGCGATTTAAATCCGGAAAAATAGTTTCATTTCCAATTTCTCGTTTATTGAACAAATTAGTAGCAGGTGGCAGAAAATCTGGCAGTACCAGTGAACATCGCATTCCACCCAGCCAAAGACAGAGTGCAGTTGAGAAGATTGATTGTCTGCGTACTTGCTTAAAGTCACGATCCTCAGCAGTAAGGGACCGACGGAGGAGGAGGAATAAATTACTATAAAAAAATACAAAAATATAAACAATATGAAAAAGCCGTCATAGACTAATTGGTTTGACCTATTGCCTGTTATACCATATATGTGGTATAATGGCGTTGGTGATGACGATGACACAATATAAAAATCGGGATAAGGATAAAAAGATACCGCAGTGAAAAACCTATAATTAGTAATTGTATGATAGCCACAAGCCAACGTCAAGCGACCTATTTTAGATGTGGTGAGTGTAGGGTCACTTCTGCCATTTGAGCTCCTCCAGGAAACGTGACATCTCGACATTTCAAGTGGATTATGTAAGTATAATACCTAGTGAAGGGACGAACAAGTCGCGCCTGAAGACTTTTGTAAATTGGTTCTGGGCTGGGTGTTCTGTGGTACAAAAAAATATTAAAATCAGTGGTCCCAGATGCCAGGCTCTCCTCTTGTTTTAAACTTTTATATACTCATTCTTTGTCATAGTAATTTTTTTAATTGGTATGTAAGCAAAAAAATTCCATGAACAATTTCTGGACGTAACCGAACTGCTACAAAAACAAAAAACAAAAATAATACAATTTTTACAGAGTGCCGAGTCTACCTTATTTAGTTTTGTTGAAACTAAAAAAAAACCTACCTTACGTAAATAATTTAAATTAAGCTTTCGTCGTGTAGGTACCTAAATTGTTACAATTAAATAGGTTGAAATGAACACAAGTTTACAGGTTTGAAAAGAAGGTTTAAAAGATACGTAGAAAACCAAGGGAATCTGTATTTATGTGTAGTTCGGCTGCGATTCCAAGTTAATGAAAATGACGGGCACAATACAAACTACACAAAGTTACAATATATAATTAAGAAAGTTATTAAGTTTCTCGCCGAGCTCGACGCTCCCCCACCTTCTTTGCGGCAACCTTTGGCGGACCAGCCGGCGCTGGCGCAGCAGTCGCACGGGACACGGTGGATGCCGGGGTCGTCACAGGGGCATGCGACGCAGTTAACACACTCTGTTGCTCGGTAGTGGGCAGGCGGTGTTTCTTACTTACCGCTGGGCAGCTTCACATTAATGTTCCCATCAGCAGTCGAAACATTGCGCATTCCGAAATGCCTTCGCGCTGCAAGGAACACCGCCTGTCTCTGCCTTGTCAAAAACTCGGTGACCAATATGGAGGGGCTCCTCCAGTGCAGTTTTCTTTGACCATACAGAGTTCCGCATGTCCAGGTCAGTAAACCTCACCAGTACATGTCGAGGCCGGCCCTCAATAGTGTAGTGCCCTTACAGAATTCATGTCCTGGAATATTTTATTATATTTACCTCTAATGTAAATAAATAAATAACACACACACTCACTAGGCGCAGTAGGGAAACCCCGCGGGTGCCATGGACAGGACAGCACAAAGATAATTTGGACATGAACCTTTTTTTTTTGCAGACTCGAGCCGATTATATCTCCCTAATTCGTATTATTATTATTTTTATTATACCGAGCGACAAAAGGAACAAGTCGTGCGCCTGTGAACGACACGCCTATCCATAACAGTTGCAGTGTCATTCAGAGCTCTAAATCGCAAAGATCTTATGGGCGCTCAGACTGCACCCGTCACCTTGAAACGTAAGTCGACAAGTCCCATATGACTGTAATTCCACCAGCACCCTTCCCCTTTAAAACCGGAACGCAATGACTGCTTTGCTCACATTACTGCTTGGCGGCATAAATAGATAAGATGGCAGTACTTCCCTGGACAAACTCTTTCACAAGGAGCATTACTTATATTATGGCATAACATGGCATTCTTTGAGAATATCGTTCAATATCACGGGTACTCTGCACCGACGTAATTTCGTAAACCATCCAATACAATCATACAAAGTGCTACAAACTGAATCACGAAATTCGTTATTTTTTAATTTAGCTAATGGAGCGTACAAAGTATCCCGTAGGGTTGAAACGCGTTACGTGAAAACGCGTGGCAAAAGTGCATATACCCGTCTTGTTCAGCACGTCCAATTTCGTTCAGAAATGGAATGGAAACATTATGTTTTATAGAAATATGCAGCTCTGTCGGGTACAGTCGGACAAGTTTCGTTTACGTACGTTTGATTTATTGGATAAGGTTCAATACTATTTGGCAGAACTCCAAGCTTCGACGTTATTGGTATTTGACGAAAATTAACGATTCTATTGATAGTCTACTTCATTCTAATGTATTATTATTTGACATTTCGTAGCAGTAGAGCTCCTTGTGAAAGAGTTCGTCCAGGGAAGTACTGCCACCTTATCTATTTCAACCGCCAAGCAGTAATGTCAGTATTATTGTGTTTCGGTTTTGAAGGGTAAGGGTGCTGGTGAAGTTACAGCTACATGGGAATTGTCAAGTTATGTATCAGGGTGACGGGCGCAGTGGCAGTGTCCCTCAAATATTTGCGATTTATATACAGACGTGTCACTTACCACGAGGTCCACGAATTATTCGTCCCGTCATTTAGTATTATAAAAAAGCAATTTCAATACGTTTTTGTAGAAAGGGCGTCAATTTTATGAAAATTATAAAAATCCGACCTTTGAGTTCAATTTTCAGGCTGCTTCTATCGGTCTACTCAACATTTAATTGTTCGTCGTAAAACATTTCTTTTACGCAGAATTAAAATGAAAAGGTTATTAAACTAAAACTTTTATAAATTTGTTGCTTTTCCACTTGTCGTTTTTTTTGAACAAATATACGCGACCGTGACCATGGGACCAAGTATACGCGATCTAGATTCGACATTTAGTTTCATTATACATATAAAGGCCCACGGAGAGAGTTTTCTCGTTTCGAAGATACGATTATCGAAAGAATATAAAAAACTTTCCTCGTCTAAACACTCGCGAATGTCGCCCTTCCATGCGAGCGATAATCGCCTTGCCTTTGAATAGATATTTAACGTCTCCGTGTAAACAGAACTTGAAAGCAAAAATCGTATTTCGAGTGTTTGTGCCAGCCAGTCGCTACTAAGAGTGCAGTGCGCGAGGATGTTTTGATTACTGCTTTCTTAGAGAAGCAGTGATAACCAAAACACTGAAAACACCTTCGCGCACTAACGAGAACGAAAAAAAAATATTGGTTTAGGAAATGTTATAAAATAAAAAAATGTTTTTCTTATTTATAATATCAAGTGACGGGACGAACAAGTCGTGTACCTGATGGTAAGTTACACTCCTGTGCATAACAGTAGCAGTGTCACTCAGAGCTTCAAATCGCAAAGCTATGAGGGGCACTGCCACTGCACCCGTCACCTTGAGACATAAGTTGACAAGTCCCGTGTGCCTGTAATTTCACCAGCACCCTTACCCTTCAAAACCGGAACACATTAATGCTGACATTACTGCTTGGCGGCAGAAATAGGAATTCCTGATATTATTTTTCGGTATCCCAGCTAACACCACGAACATTAATAACTAAAACCAATGGTACGGGGATGCACCGTCCCTTTGTAGCATAACTTATAATAAGTACATAGCTTGTAAGGTGCCATAAAGGTGTACGTCACGAACCGCTGTTGCTGTTGACACATTTACACAAAGAAAGTATTTATGTGGTCTGTGGTGTTATCCAAGGAATTTCCATTTAAAAGAACTACTAGTACTGTTACTATATAGATAATATAGGTAATGGAAAAGCTTGTTTTTATAACCTCCAGTGACGGGACGAACAAGTCTTGCGCCTGGTGGTAAGCTACACGCCTGTCCATAATAGTTACAGTGCCACTCAGAGCTTTAAATTGCAAAGATCTGAGGAGCACTACCACAGCGCCCGTCACCTTAAGACATAAGTTGACAATTCCCATGTGCCTGTAATTTCACCAGCACCTTTACCCTTCAAAACCGGAACACAGTAATGCTGACATTACTGCTTGGCGACAGAAATAGGTAAGGTGGCAGTACTACCCCGGACAAACTCTTTCACAAGCAGCTCTTCTGCTACTAAAATAAGTATTAAATACCTTAAAGTTTTAGTAAATTAGTTTCTCTAATATAGACATTTGTCTATTAATACAAGGTTGGATTGGCATGTACTCATGGGGTTTTGCTTAATGATTTTTTTTCATGATATCAAGTAACGGGACGAGTAAATCGTGCTCCTAATGGTAAGACGTGGACGCGTCTAGATAGACATCTATAACAACATATGTATTTTATATAAGTTGCCGTGGCACAACGCCCGTCTACCTGAGAAATAATTTGACAAGGCAAATGTGCCTGTAATTGCACCAGAATCCTTACCCTTCAAAATCGGAATGCAATAATATACTTGAAAAATTGTTATTTGCGCAGATGAATGTTATTTCTTGGAACGGCTTATCCTTTCTATTACAATAGGATAATAAAACCATTAAAACTTCTTTTATTTAAAGCGTACACGGATTTAACGATTTTGGTCCATCTTACCAGTCATGTGTGCGTCAAATGCTTTTTCTGAATTCTAGTTTTCAATTATTTCTTTACTTAAACAAGTCTGCAGTCTGTGAGCATGTCATCGATAAACCTACACATTCAATCAAGTTTAGCAAACCCCAGGTCCTTGCAAAAGAAGTCCGTTATCTAACCAGGATATTGCGAGAGACCATTGAAATTAAAAAACATCCTAATTTCAACAGGAAAGATGCTTTCTTTATACCACCAGTTTGATCCAGTATTTCCTCTAATGAAAAATCCCAAATAAACGTAAGACTGCACTGATTAATATGTTTAAATTCATTCTAATTTCCATTATTAATTAATAATAAATTTAACTTAATAAAAATTCATATTGTTAAGATAAAATAATTTGTAAAACAAATGTGGCGTAAACTGTAGCCATAGTGAAAAAATAGGGTGGTTTGCATTAACATTAGATTACCACCTCAGCCAACCGTGACCATGGGCCCTGTAAAGGGCCCGAAACATTAGTTTGTTTGAAAAAAACATCCGGAAAAATAATTTCATTTCCTAGGACTTTTTATTAACAGTAGGTACTTCATAAAACTCTTTTCTTACTAATTGTACAAGTTATTTACGCATAAAGATTATCAAGTTTAGACTAGTTGCTTGCACTATACAGATGGCACGTGCGTTACCGAGACGGTTCACTCTTTTGCCCTATTGTACTCTATGAAGTAATAAGACGGATCGGTGCAAATAATATTTCGCCAACTATACCAACATTACTGCTTGGCGGCAGATGTAGCGTTAATCCTAAACAAAATAAAAGAATAACCAGCACTATCTATAAAAATCTGTGGAATAAGCGCTACCTAGTCGATTTGATTGTCACTAGTGTAAGCAAATTCTCAAGTAAATTAGGTAATTCTTAGGTAATTAAGGTAGCAACTAAGGCACGAAAGGAAACATACAATTCACTTACAATCGTTTATTTTTTAGCAAATATACATGATAGTTCGTTACTAAATTACGTAATAAAAGAAGACAATTAGTACACACGCCAGCACATCAAGCTACACTTTGACGTATCTTGTTCCGTTGCAATGGAGGCGATTGTCGAACAAAAATGTGTAGTCTGATATGGCGTCGTCCTTAGAATAATAAGGCATAGAATGATAGTTTCATATCAAACGAACTGTCACAAGCGACGCAAAACTCAAATTCTACATGAATTTGCTAATTTTAGTAGTAACTTAATTTTCGATTGTAGTGAATATTTATATAAAAATACAAGTTGAAACGCGTTACTTCCTTGTGGAATGTGATGTTAGTATCTATTTTATGTTTGTCTGACGTATTTTTACACTCATTTATCGCACATTTCGTCATTTTTAGCTAAAATTATTGATCTGTTCGCGGTGCAAGTTGACCTTGAGCACTGAAGGCCCGCCCGCTCGTGTAGGCCCTTTTGGCGCGCTTCAATTTGCCTCACTTAGCGTGTGCGGACTAGGTTTCTATGCGTTATTATTTTAAGGCGTTGTCCATACGTACCTGTATATAAATTAACAACCTTTATATACGTCACCCACAGTATTCACAATATTACCTTTGGCTAGAAAATCCGAATAAACTTTCTTCTGTGACCATACCATCAAGCTTCGCCCCACCACCGTTTTGGCGGGTTAACAGACTGATTTCATTGGTTAACGCTTTTGGTAGACCGATGCGATGCTTGATTGGTTGGCATTTCTTTTAGAAAGGGATTTAGATACTTTTAAATGTTATTATTGTTAAATTGAAATATAGAAATGATATCAACCAGGCATTAATTTGGTCGTAATTTTTAAAATATAATTAATATGAAAAACCTTCCAATTATAATAATAAGTTCGACTCGATTACGTGCTACGGTATGACAATAATCGATACAAGTTCTAATTTGTATTCGTTAGTAGTTTTGATAAATTGCAGTTTGTCAATTTAAAACAAATTACAGTACCGGCACGCTATTATGGCCGTTTTAACAGATTACAATAGTGAGGTCAAATCTCAATTCATTATCGAAAAAAATATAATCAAATGCGAGACGCACCTATGAGTTTTTAATTTATAACTAGTATAGCAAGGGGTAGCAGATTAAAAAGTTTTAATAAAACGAAAATAAAAATGTTTACTTATTATATATTACGTAAATCGAAACTGCTGTGTTTTGCATTGAGCTTTGACGCGAGTTTGCCGGAGGTAGAAGTTGTGCTGGCCAGCGATCCCATAAGCGACGATCGTATTAAATTTCATTTTTTTCAAATTACGGATTTCGAAAAACAAATGCCGAATCGTGTCGTAAACTTATATATTCCATAAATTTTACAGCACGTCGCTATTGACAACAATGTATAGCAAGTTGCTCCTTCAACGTAGTTATGAAAAAGTAGAACATTTACTAAAAAGCTACTCCTTAATGTTCTTGAGTGTACTCGTCGATGCTCTGTTTTATATTCGCCAACTTTAAATCTCCTTCGCAGTTTATGTTCATTTTTAGGGCAGACTTTAGCTTTGACATTCAATTTTGTTGCGTTAACGGTGGGAATCGTTTTTATGACGTCATATATTCTGATTTGGCTTTTACTAACTGGGTTTATGGTTTACGTTCCGTTGTAGTATTTTTATGTTCTATATGTGTTTTTTTGTAATATATAATGTTTATTGTTGACTACCTTCTCCGTCTCGACTTCTTAGGTTTTTGCGATGTTAAACATTGGTAATGAAACTATTTATGCTACTGTCTACTCTCGTTCTCCGTCTAACGTCCGTCCAAAACAATGACTGTCAAATAAGTAACACTCGACCATAATCAAAACACAATGTCAAGTATTAAACTTTATTACACACTTTTTATACACTTTGGTACTCTCTTTCCATTCGACTTCCCATGTGGACATCATATTTTGAGTTGCCAGTAAGGGCAAATCATGAGAGAATACTTGAGAGTAAGTAGGACATCCAATTTCAGTGGCATCTTTTGCCATCAGGTCAACGGTCTCGTTACCTACTATACCAGAATGACCTGGGATCCAGGCCAAAAAGACTCTAATTCCTTGACTGAAGCAACTGTATAGCACATTTCTCATTTTTAAGCAGGGAAAGTTGGATCTGTTACGGAAAGGATTGGACATTGCCTGGAGACAACTCTTTGAGTCTGTTAATATGACAGTTTTATCTAGCTTATGAGACTCAATATAGGGAAGAGCTTCTAAGACAGCAATGGCGTCCCCAGTAAAAACAGAAGAAAAGGGAGTACATTTAAAATGAAGGATAATTTTAAATTTGGGTATCCAGACAGCAGCACCAACACATCCTTCACATTTTAGATTTTAGATTGACATTTTAGAAGCATCAGTGTACATCACAACCCAATCGCCCCAATTCTTATCGATGTATTTTTGTAATTGAGCTTCAGAGAGGAATTCTTGACAATGCCTAAATTCAGTAGTATGCTGATTGATAGATAAGAGCGAGATAAGGTATATCGAAGAGAGGGTTTAGGGTACACTGATGACAGGGGAGCCTGATGAATAAGAGGATTTATGGCATGGTTCTATTAAAAAGGAACCGTAATCTAGATGAGCACGAATCAGAGCATTGTATAAAAGCTTCTGAGACTGAGGGTGAGCACCCCACCATGTTCCCGACAATGACCGAAGGATATTAATATTTTTCTCACATTTTTTAACAACATGTGAGATGTGATGGGCGCTTGTCATTTTTGACTCCACCACAACTCCAAGAAACCTGGCTTGATGTTTTAACGGAATAGACTGGTTCTCGTAATTAATAATAATATGGGGTGTATTTCTTGCATGGGAAAAAACTACTGCATTACTTTTTCCGACCGACAGCGAAAGGCCGTGGTCGGTTAGCCAGGTATGGAGGTAGTTTAGTGCAGAATTGAGGTGGACTGAGATATTTTCGATGTTGTTATCCGAAATGTATAAGGCTAAGTCGTCAGCATACTGGAGGACATTGCAAAATGGGTTAAGAGACTGCTCAAGGTCATATGTGTAGAGGCTATAAAGCAAGGGACTAAGAACGGATCCCTGTGGAAGACCTCTCCAGACAGTTCTTGGTGGTAAAAGGGAGTTGTTAACACTGACTTGAATTGAACGGGCAGGAAGCTTCACAGGTATACTCAGATTGAGCATCTTTTGCCTGAGTACTGGAAGCAATACATTGTCATACGCTGATGACACATCCAAAAAAACTCCAACTACATGTTCTCGTTTAGACAAGCCAATCCAAATGTCTGTCAAAAAAATACTGAGGCTATCCATGGCGCTCATGCCCTTCCGGAACCCATATTGACTTTTAGCGAGTAAACCCTTACTTTCAACTATCCACTCAAGGTCATTTTTAATGAGATATTCTAAGACTTTGGCTAGCGTGCAAGAAAGAGCGATGGGTCTATATTCATTAGGGTCATTACTAAGTTTACCTGGTTTTAATATGGGTATAATGATTTGGACTTTCCATTCATCCGGAGGAACTCCCGTCAGAAAGATGGTATTAAGAATATTAAGGAATAAGTCTTTGGTTGAATCACTGCTGTTGACGATAAAAGAGTATAGTATACTATCAATTCCAGGGGCAGAATCCTTGAGACCGTTTGACACTGTCAAGAGTTCCTCCCGAAAGAATGGGGAGTCAAAAACTGAGGTTGGAGATAGAGTAGGGGACGTGGACAGAGTTACCTCGTCTTCCGTGGGGACTGAGAGAGGAGCCAGTTTGTTTTGAAATTGTTCAAGCCACTCTGAGGTGTCATTAGTAGAAATATTACCGGAACAGGTTATGGAGCCCCTAAATCTCCTGACATTCCTCCAAACCAAGGAAGAATGAGATCTTGGAGAGAGAGTTTCACGAAATCTACGCCACCCAACTCTTTTTTTTTTCACTCAGTACTCTTACAGCTTTTGCTGCAACCGCACGATATTTTATAATAAGGGATTCAGTCATTGTTAGTGCGTATGCATATTGTGCTGTTTTCCTATCCTTGCAGACTTCAGTGCATTCTGAATCCCACCAAGGTGGAGATGGGGAGTTACCCTTGAATACATTTTTGGTGGGGAGACATTTATCTGCTGATGACAGCAGACAATTTCTAAAATCAGTAGGTGTTGCGTTTCCTGGTCTAAAACACATCTATATTTTGACCAGTCGGCATTTGACAGGTTAAATTTTACTTTAGGACGAGGAATATTCTGGGTATTAGAACGGTCCGCCCTGTGCTCCGGAGCTAGAATAACAATTGGAAAATGGTCACTGCCATGAGTAACCGACAGGATTGTCCAGATGAGTTTGGAAGAAAGTGAGGGGGAGTACAGAGAGAGATCCACGGCACTTCTAATATTTTGGGACGGATAGACTCTACGCGTCGGGGAGCCATCGCTGAGAAGGCAGAGGTCATGGTTGTCGCAGATATCCGTGAAGGCAGAAGATAAATGGTCATTGTAATATGAGCTCCAGGAAGCGTGGTGTATATTAAAATCCCCTAATATTATAACCGGGGGACTAAGGGAAGCGACAATATCCGAAAACTCTGCAAGGCATGTAAGGTTAGGTTAGGGCGAGGAATGTAAACCGACAGAAACGTTATCTTTAGCAATTTGGCAGCAACTGCATTAATGTGTTCGCTATGAGGGGGAAGGAAAATCTGCGAAAAGGTTACAGCTCTTGACACTAGGAGTACCGAGCCTCCTTGCCCGTCTGTCCTGTCATCGCGGAGACACAAAAACTTGGAAACCGTACTCGATCTCCTGGTTTACGTCGCATCTCCTGGACTGCGAAAACGTCAGGAGAGTATGTATTAAGTAGGAATTGAATTTCGTTTTCTTTATTCCTGCTGCTGCGACAGTTTCGCTGAAGAATGGGAGCCATCGGAGCAGGTGAGGTGAATGAGCTGAGACAGTTGATCTTTGAGGTTGTTCGGTAGGGGGACGTCACTAAAACGCCCTAAGAGATTAATGATGGTCGAGAGGAGAAGAGACATTAAATTATCGTTAGGCATTGAGGAGTTATTTGGGAGTGCACATCCATTTCCTAGTTGAGAACTAGGATACATAACTATGTCTCTATGAACTTGTTGATTTATACTCCAGGGTATAAGAAGCTGGGAGCAGAAGCTGGGAGGGATTGGTGCCTGGGAATAGCTACTGTTTTGCGGTAGGAAGTGTGTTGGGGAGATCTGAGTTGGGGAGATGGATTGGAGGGAGAAGTATACTGAGTGGTGAGTGTAGGTTGATATTTATTTAAATCAAACCTCGCTGTGTCAGCAAAAGATCTTCGCACTTGGCTGAATCTGGCAGATGCTTCAGAGTAAGAGATATTTTCTTGGGACATGACCAGTTTTATTTGTTTTTGCCTTGATTGCTCAGGGCAAGAGGGATCGGTGGCTTTATGACGTCCAGAGCAGTGTAAACAGGTTGGTGTTTCCTGTTGTTGTTGGATCTGTATTGAGTTTGGATGTGTCCAAACCGGCAGCACTTAATGCACTGAATTATGGGAAGGACATATGTTTCCACTGGGAGAAAGGTGAGAAAACAGTACACATGAGAGGGAAGTTTTTGACCTGAGAAGATTAGTACCACTGTTTGGGTGGGAACCCATACAGGTCACCCATTACTGTCATGGGTTTTCCTAATAAGTCTTCGTGCCTTAACAATAGAGCCATAACCAGTTGGAACTTCCACTACTAATTTCACCTAATTTCTCCAGTGTCCATTCAACTGGAACTTGTCGGACAATACCCATTCTAGTTATGCTGTAACTTGGGATAATCGCTTCATATTTGGCTGGAGAAAGAGCTGGGTGGTCAAGGAAAGCATTAGCATCACTGAAAGTTTTGGATTCAAGAGATATTCTATTTCTGCCAACACGTTTGATACCATCTCTGACAATATTTTTAACATTGTTCCTAAACAAAAAATGGCCAAATTTAATGGGGCGTAATGCGGTGCCGGAAGAGGGATCCGATACTGGTTTGCTCACATGTACAATGAATGGGGCGATATCTTGTGCCATGTATTTGTTTTTATTGTTTAAGAATGTTGGGTTGGTGAATGTAAATTGGGTGGACGGAACAGACTGTGAGGTATTGGTTTTTTTGGGAGGTTGAGATGATTCCACGTCTGTGGGGGCTCGTTTCCTACTTTGGATGATCTTATCTACTTCCATTACCTCAGTCTGAGATTGCGAAAACTGGCGAGGAGATGATTGAGCACGTGGCTCAGCATCGCCTCCCCTCGGATCAGGAGGATCAGACATTTACAACAAAGTTATAAACCTTTTACTTACCAATACAATTAACAACACTCAAAAACTACTTAAATAGACACATAAAATAAGTCAACAGGGGTTATGAAATAAAGAAATTAGCCAAAAAACGCACTAACTCACAGAACACCTTGTAGCTAACACTCAACCTAATAGTACCTCTGATAATTATTAGAGTCAAAATGTAACATCTTTGTCAAGCCATATGACACAAAGAATATATGAATTATTATGAATTACCTTTCAAAACCGCAACGTAGTAGCGCTCATATTACTGCTTGGCAGCATTTGTAGGTCAGTACGGTGACAATACTTGCCTGGACGAACTCTTTCACAAGGAGCTCTAGTGTTAATTCATATGTCGCCTACACTCGAATAGTAACTACAACACTTGTTACTTCAAGTGCTCTTTGCAGGATTTTTCAGAAACAGGTAAATAAATTTTACAAAATCAAAGCAACTAAGTATACAAAATACAACACTGATGCAGCTCTCGTGGGATGAGCAGACAGCATACATTAAAACTTGCGCAGTACACTGTACTAACTTTGCTATTAGATTTTCATCTGTACAATGTGTTCCAACTTTGTGTTACTCATGCTTTCCCACCTCTATATATGGCGTTTATGTCCATTTGCACTTAAACCTATTAATATGAAATACACATTTGAACAATAAATAACGAGTAATTTTGTCTTTGCACCAAAATTTTAAGTGATTTTTATTACTCTACTAGTTTGTTATAATTATTAATACAAAAATCAAACACTTAGAAAAAATTCGTTCGATCCGGCCGGATTCGAACCGACGTCTTCTAGCAAATCGTGACAGACGCTATGCCAACTCAGCTACGGAACGTACCAGCGGACCTCACGAATTTTTCTATGTGCTTGTTTGTCGGATCTTTGTATTTGGTTTTCGACGACTTTTTAGCCATAGCTCCATCTATGATTTTTGTTGGTTGTTAAGACTTTGTTATTATGGATTCAGCAAACAAAATAACTTGAAACACCTGTGTATATTGTAAGTTCAAATAAAATTCAGTTAAAATAAAAATCTTGGGTAAGTAATGCTTGTGAGCACGCTTAGATATGGTGGCTGAATCGCAGATATGGTGGCGACAGTCCAGCAGTGCCAGAGTTTTTTGCATTAATATTAGAATAAAACCACAAAACAAAGAATACAGTAAAAGAGCTTAGTGAACGTGGTACGTGTGCCAACAGTACGTAGAGTTCCGCGTTCTTGAGCTTAGTCTCATCAACTATCTCGCCCAAAAGCTGTCGTGAACGTCTTGACCAGCCTGGTCTCCGTACTCAACACAATTTTAGCTTTATATCTCAGAACCTGACCAGCAGATTGAGCTGGAGTTTATTTTACTTTAGAGTACAATTAAGGTGCAAATTTTAGAAATAGTAAGTTTACCACCATACCAGCCATGATGACTGTCAGTACGGCGAGTGTACCTTGATATTGCTATAACTTTGTTCTGATGGAGATACAATTTTTTTTAAACAGAAGTACTAAATAGTACAATTTAAGTACATTTTTTGATACAAAATTGATCAGGATCCGTTAAGGTACACCCGCCATTCTGACTCTCACCGTGTCAAAGGCTTTACAAACAACTTTAGAAAAAAATTAGATTACCATGCACAATATCTAACTGACCGCTTAAGATATCACATGATCATCAACATATTTTACGTTCCACTGCTGTGTACGGGTGTCTTCTCAGGTGAGGGTTTAGGCCATGGTCCTTGTTTTTATTTTTTCCACAAGATGTTTACTAACCGCTCACGCGAAACATGCAGCCGTAGACGCATACCACACCTAGAGGTGCCGGTGATGATTTTATACCGATTTATCGGATATCGAAGTTATAACAGGTAAAAGAACTAATATTAATTGCTATTTCGGTAACTACTATAGCAAACCATAAAGTTTTTAATGCCTGGCTCTGTCATTTAAAAAAAATAAACAACTTCAAAAATACGTCACCTTCAATCAAGTGTGTGTTATTGTTTAGGCTGGTGATTTCGGTGTTTATTAGCATTTTTTAAGTTTACCCTGAATATAAATGTTTATAAACTATACTTTAAGGAGTAATTTCATGGTAAACGCTTGAACGACTCAAACGGAATATTATCATATTTATCCAAGTACACCAAAAATTTCATTAGTGCTTTTTAAGTGCAGGATTTGCGGTGTATTACTGCATTTTATTTGAGATGTTTTTGTTGGTAGTACGGAGGGTATTTATTTAGCAATGCAGAATAATAATTTTTATTTATAAAAACTTGTATTTAAACTGAATGCTTTTCTAATTTGCGAAACTAAATAGCCGCCATTTTGTGGTAGGAGGAGCGCATCGCGTGAGCGGCTAAAAAGCTCATAGTGAATTTCAAATTAAATTTCGCATATATATTCCGAGAAACTCTGAAAACCCAATGCCTTCAGAAGCGGTAGGTCAAACCACAAGCCTACCACAATTTTTTTAAGACCTTTCACTCCGTTAAGTACATTGTTAGCATTATCGCATCAGTATGCTGATTTTGATTCACATTGGAATCGAACTGATTGAGAACTGAACGAAATCAGATGAGTTTCCGAGCGAGAAAATGAACCTGATTCGTACTATATCTTTCTGATTTGTGAGTTAAATCAACTATTGTTCCGATTTGAAATACCAGAAGTTTCCGATCGGCCAGTTGTGAATCGCAATTATGCGCCTCGACTCGGAAGAGATGCAGTTTCCGATCGGAAGAGGAACTCAAAATCAAGCTGCAGTACGTTCGCAAGCAAAAGCAGGTAATACTGTACGTTAAAAAAGACAAAAAACATGACTGCAAAATACGCCCATTTATTATCGAATTAATATATACTTGTAAACATAAAATATTAATATGTACTTAACAATGTTTGTATGAAAACACTCGTATCTGCACAATAATTTCAATATTATTACTTTAAAAAAATTATATGACAATATTAACAGGAACTACGATACAGGCTGGAATTTTTTTAACAGCACTGGTTTGTTTTATGGCACAGATATCGTCAAACTCACAGAAGTTCCTCCTGGCGGAAAATTGATACATTTGCGATGCTTATTAAGTAACATTTTAAGTCTGTGCATGCGGTTGCGTAGACTCTCCCTACCCTGAAATCTGGAACACATCAGTTGTACTTCTTCCTACCATGTCAATGCTTCTTTTATTTCAGTCTATATTGATTTTGAACAGTGCTTTGCCACCGTGATTGCGCTATCTGTACTGCCCCCGGAACGAAAAAGGTAAAATAAAGGTAATATTTACTTGTGAATATTTTTGAAAGTTGAGTTAAAAAACTACAGTATTAAAAACTAATAATTTTTATCTAAAACCTGTCTAGAAAAACCAAAACAAGTGCTAGCAAGGGCGACAGTCTTTTCATATGAAAAATGAGGAAGGCCAGCATTATATCATAACACAGATTTGGGATCAGAAAAAAGCCGATCTACCTAACTTGTTGTGAATTCTATGTACAGCTCAAAAGTCACACCTAACATCAATAATTAGATTTTATAATAATAAAAAAAACGCACAACTGACTCTAATTTGTACCCTTTAGTTCTTATTATAAGTCAAGTATCAAAAGTTACGTTTAAGTTAGTTGTGCCCTTTATATGCAGTAATATTTTTTCTATTTAAAGAGAAAAAAATACTGTTTTTTATATTTTAAAAATGTAAGTATAAATCATATGTTACGTATATTTAACATAATTACATAAACTATATTTAATATCAAAAATATAATTACTCAGAAATAACAATTAAAAACTCATTTATCTCCGAATTTAGAATTTGATGCTTGTGCCTTTCTTTGTTCCGTGGGCAGTACAGAAGAGTTGAGATCTTCTATCGTACAGGTATCGTCGTATTTGGGCAAGAGGGACAAATCAATAAATGCTCCATGGACTGTATTGAAGCACCGCAGTCTGGTGTAGTTTTGCGTCCCTGAACCTCTATTTACACGTCTTTATAGCAATCTAGCAGAGTGCAAAATCTATCCAGCAACTTGTAATGGCCACAAATGGCATTCTGTAGGGCTAGCACAACAGTACGCGAAATGCGTGATAGCGACACAAAGCGCGATATACTGCTATTCTTGCACAGAGATCCTGCACTTGTCGCTCTCGCGCAAGTTGCGCCCTGTCGTGCTAGCCCTACTAGCGGTAATTGCTACTGAGGGACGATGAAACCAGAGGTGGAGTTTTTTTCACAGTAGGTACCTTTGTGGTGAGCTGGAAACTGTTGCTATTTTAATGGCGAGCTCGAAGGATACAGCGGTAACGAAGGCTGTAGGTGGCGCGATGGTAGATACCCAGGTGAGTTTTACGTAAGGAGCCCCTACCACTAGTAAATTATGCTATTGTAGGTATTCATAAAAATTACAAATATTGTTAAAAACGTTTTGCAATTCAAACTCGGTACAAATTGTTACACTACTATCGAGAAATTAGTCTACTGCGCTCTCGTATCTTTGGAACTGTATCAGTATTACGAGATACGTTGTCACCGCGCCGATAATCTGAAATATTCAGTAAATAATTATTAATAACAAAGTTCGAACACAAAGAAGTTCCTTCAATCTGACAGAATGCGAACCTGGGTTCTACCCCTGTCATCCGTCCGAAACAATTACTGTCAAAAAAGTAATACTGGATCAAATTTAAAAACGCATGATGCGAATGAAGCTTCATACCTGACATTGTGTTTTGATTATGGTCGAGTATTACTTATTTGATAGTAATTGTTTCGGACCGATGTAGGACGGAGAACGGGAATAACACCCTGTGTTTGTTTTGCCAATCTAGGGCAACCCCTCTACCAACTGGGCTAAAGATTGAGTTAGCAGACCTCTCGAATTTCTCTATGCGTTTGTTACAGATCTTTGTTTGTGTCACGCTGTCAAAGAACAGCGTTTTTGCTGTAGCGCCACCTTTGACAAATCTATGATGGTTTTCGTCACGCAACCAAGCACCTTTACTGCTACCAGGGATTGACGAGAAATGTCGCTTTAAGATTTGTAATATTGATAAAATAAATACATATCTCAGTAGTAAAACTTTATAATATTCATTAAAAATTAATATTATTTTAGTAAATATTTTACTTAGACCCTCTGTGTCTTTAAACTAGTCTGAAGTTCCGAGAAATTCATTTCCGGTAATCATCCTGAACAACGAAGCTCTTGTAATCATTGTAATTTTTGTGTTATTTCTCTCACTTTAGTGAATTATATTGTGCCATTTAAGTCTCATATTTCGTTTGTACAAAAGTCTCAATTCTTGCTCCGTTTCTTAAATGACTATAAAAGTACTACATTACAAAGGACGTGTAACTTATTTTTGTATTACCGACGAACTTATAAATGGGTGATGGTCTGAGTTACTCACCGAGGCGACCAGAGGCCGATCGAGCGTGCACATGCCCATAGGCGAGTATGACACGTTCTGTAGCATCAATTGTCGCGAGAATTGCTCTAGCCGAGACGGCAGGGTACCTGTCACCGGCGCTGTCGTCATCAGCTTGCATATCATCTCCTCGGTATTTTTACCCTAGTATAAGTATTGAAACGAAACGCATTAGCTAATGGGAAAAGAATGTCGCCAATGTCGGTTTGAATAATTCTACGTGTGTTGCTGCAGCAGTTGCGTCCAAATTACGTCCATGAATTCAGCATGTCATTGAGTAACCGTTGTATAATTTTACAGTCATAATTAACATACTAACGATCCCACTACGGGATATTTTATGTAGGCTTTACAACAGTATAATTAAATAAAAGAGATTCGGTTGAAGACCACAGGGCATTTACAAAATAGAGCCGTCTGTAATTTCCCTGGGTGTTGCAAAAACGCTCTGTTTATTTAGGTTTTATGGCGGTACAATTAAATGAATCAAATTCGGTTGAGGACCACAGGGTATTTACAAAATTGAGCAGTCTATGAATTCTGAATTATGACTGTTGCAAAATCACTTGTTTATTTAGGTCTTATGATAGTGCAATTATATGAAGGAGATTTGGTTGAGGACTACAGAGCATTTACAAAATTGAGCACTTAAAAAATCCCTGGTGTTGCAAAAATGCATTTGTCTTCTGAACAGCATCAGGCTGCGGCAATGAATTAAATAACATATTTACTTCAATCTTCCGCCGCAAGGACCATCACAGGCAACCTTGATGATCCCACATTCTGGGACCCGTGTGAGAATGACGGACTTTTCTAAATAACTTTATGGCATTCTGAATAATGTCCCTGGAGAGGATTTCATTACCCTGGTACAGATAGTACAGGAAATTCTCTACTTTATTATTGTTTCAACACTTGCAATTATTGCATAATTCGTTCTGTTATGGCTATAGTCTATGAAAAAATACATACGGGTACAAAGTATGTTGTTGATATAAATGGTACCCACCTCTAAGATGGTATAATGACAGGGTTCTACGATGACGAGCATTCGCAGCAAGTGAGTGGCGCACCACAGGAACTGAAGCACGAGGAAGTGCACTCTATTTATTGATACGACTGAAATGTAAAAAAAGAATATCTGAGTAATGAAGCTTGAAATTGGTAATATAACGACACAAAATTATGGATAACACTTGAAGAGAAATATGCGTTAAGATTGATCATAAGATGTATACTTCAACCAGATTGAGGATGTCTTACAAAGGGCAGATAAAAAAAGGAATTGAACACGGGTCACTGATATAATTTGGTGGACTTCGCATGGTTTCAAAGAGTTTTCAAGAACTCTTCAGAAATATACTTCAACATGCAGGCTTATAACGGTGAGATCTTCGCTGGGTAGGTAGTCAGCGCACAGGATCAGGCAGGAGCCTGAGACAAGCATACTCCCAAATAGGCTACTGAAACTCGGCACGTGCGTTTCGAACCAAAGAATGAGAAGGGTTCAACAAAGGTACAAAACTATAACCAAAATTCTTTTAAATCTTAAAGGCAAACTTACTTAGCTCCATAATCAAGAAATAAGGAGTAACAATCAAATGCAGCATAGTAGATAAGAGGATGATGACGACGGGTAAACCGTAGCTGTCGTCGATGCGTCGTACGACCTCACATAGGCTGCTGTGCAGGCCGGCCAGGCGGCGGATGGCCTCGCAGACGGAAACTACTAAACGGGGTTCGTTGTTTGCTGGAAAATTGTTATTTACCGTATAATACAATCCTGTTGAAATGCACTAAATCCCTGCTTGGCTGAAATGTTTACGTACTGAGACCGACATTGATTTCTGTAAATGGAACTCAAACAATGGTGTCAGCAAATGTACGGAATCTGTCAACTCTAACAACCCTGTACTTAAGGCTAACTTGCTTTCAAGTTACGATTAAGCTTAAGTATCGGTAGAAATTAGGGTCTTGAGTTCCTAGAGGTCAGTTGATGGTAGCTTCCATACGGTACATGTTTCTATCAAGACTAGTGTAGTCATGGTTTATTCTTGGATATATTCGAATCTCAGTAACTATTTGTGTTGTACTCGAAGACTGCAGATTATAATCCAAATTTTACATACTGCGACCGCGCATAGGTACATGTGACTGTTCACAGGGCCAAATAAATTTAGCATCGGTTTTTATTTTATGGGTATTAGTAATTGTCTCGACAAGAAGATGATATACTGCTTACAGCTTCTCGTAATAATGACAGGTGGCTCCTTCTCTCCAGGCGTTGTATCGACGAACAGGCTCACATTGGCAGACCGTTGACTCTCCGCGGGTGCTACGCGGATTGCAAAGATGTTCAACGGAGCTGAATCTTTTGCCTTTTCCACTGAAATCAATAGATTGAATTGTTAATATAGGGTAGATTGTAATAGGATCTATATCATTTGACGTAACGATTTTGCACATAATTTGATTAGATTAAGTTAACGCGGAAAATTGTTGGGAAAATTTACAATTGTACGCCTATGTCACGTAACATCAATTTAGATCAGTTGGCACTTTTGTTATCCACGTTTGGATTCGGATATAAACCCTTATTTACTTGAACTTGTACGCCGCAGATTTGAAAAACTTTTCGAAGAAATATTTGGTCTCTTACGTTAATTTTGCCAACAGCGTCGTGTACCGTGATACCGTATCTCTACAGAAGACTGTTATTAGACGATATTTCGATATAATATATAAATATTTACCAAGCCACATTGAACATTTCATAATCTGCTCCGAGCATGCTTATTATTTATTTAATATCTTGACGTTGTACTATCATGATATTCATCCATTTTGAATGAAAACACTACAACTTCGTTATTATTATTGAAACAAAAATCGAACAATACAAAAAACAATTCCTTCCGACAGGTGGCGCTGACGGCAAAGAAGCCTTTTAAACCCAATACAAGAATCTACAACAAGCACATAAGGAAATTCATATGATTTGTAGCAGAGCGGTGGTCCCGGCCAACCAACAGTCGCTGGTTCTAATTCAGTAGGTAGAAAGAAATTCTTCTCTTTTCTATCATCGCATAAGTCTAGACCAGTATCTAATAACTGGTAATTTTCCGAAAAATGTCAAATAGTACAAATTTTTCCGGAAAATTTTCTGAAAAATTGGAAAAATATATAGTTCGATGGTTCGTATTATGTTATAGTTTGGATAGATCTTTTGAAGTTTTTAAGCTTGCGTAAGCAAGCTTGGATCATTCTTGCCATTAAATCGTTTTACGAAGACTACAATGGGCGATTACTTACCTGGTACAGAAACCAGCTTTGCAGTAAGCGCAATTGCGTCGTTAACAGCATGAAAGCGTGAGCGCAGGGACAGAGCGGTAAACGCGAACTGCAGTTCCAGGATCATCACAACGTACCAGAGGAGGTAGAACCCGACATAGTTTACTATCACATCCCCTGAAATGTTTGGGATAGGAAATTATTATAGTTTTCTATTCAAATTTATTACTTTTCTAATTGAGGACAATTTTGCAATGGAGATGTTGATGTTTCAAGATGAATCTAGGTATGCCTTTTGATACTTAAACAAATAGCTTGTTCTCTGTTGGTGTCTTCACAACAAATTCAATAAGAGATTAAGAACAAATTCAATAAGGTTCACAAATAAGCGACGAAAGGTTTTGGGACGATACATAGACAGACGGACAGGAGATTTCCAAAACTTTGATTATAAACTTTCACATTTTTCACAAATTATTAAATTTTAATTCGAGACTATAACCCGCACATGGTCCTCATTATTTATTTGAGCACTAGGGATGCCAGTAGACCATCACACAATACTCACGGCATCCGGCGACTTGTCGGGCGATACTTGATGTCATTTATATTTGCTGATCACTGGATCCCATGACGAAGAAAGCTTAAAACCGACTTCTCGATTGAAATTACGTTGCTTTACAAGTTTAATAG
Source organism: Hyposmocoma kahamanoa (assembly GCF_003589595.1). Lineage (NCBI taxonomy): Eukaryota > Metazoa > Arthropoda > Insecta > Lepidoptera > Cosmopterigidae > Hyposmocoma > Hyposmocoma kahamanoa. The sequence goes on from NW_020653415.1 coordinate 1,305,384, forward strand.
CTTCACGTACAATCCTACTACAGTAATGACGTTCTGTAGAAAGGATCTTGGGATCATGACGCTCCATCCAGTGGTTTGGTCCCGATTCCAGCAAATGCTCGGCTATTGCAGACTTATTGAGCTGACGGTTCTTAACAGCCGCGATATGTTCTTTGACTCTTTCCGCTATGGCGTATTTTGTCTGCCCAATATAGAGACTCCCGAAACTGCAATCAATATTGTAAACGCCCGGAGATTGAAAGGGGATTATATCTTTATGTGATCTCACATACCCCGCGACCTTGGACGTTGCAATACGTCCGAAACATCGAGGTAAATATGTTTCATACATGCTTAAGTCCCGAATTAAAATTTAAAAAGATTTACGAAACTATAAAGAATTTAAAGAATTATTATTTGTAATAATAAACATAATAATACGACAGACGTAGTTTCTACAGCTTCTCAAGCAGAAGCGGTGGTTTCAAATCCGAGCTCGCTTTGAGTTTTTCGGAATTGATGTGCCATGAGCTTTTCAGTTAAGGAAAACATTGGGCCAGCATGGCGGACTATGCTTAAATCCTCGCCTGAGCGGAAACCTGTGCCTAGCAGTGGGACATATATATGAGTGGAAGATGATGGTGAATGTGACAGACAACTACACTAATTACCTGGTTTCAAACTTGGAAATTCTCTATACTTGGAAATTCTCTATAATATTACTACCAGAGCAATGGAATTCACTCCAGAGCACTACTCAGAACACCCAAAACCAATTTTGAAAAGTTCATTTCCAGAATTGGCCCTACCGGTCACAATGCAAACTATAAACCCATAGAGGTTGTAATGGATTTAAAACTCAACTTACAGTGTCTATCCAACTTCTTAGCTTGCAAAACGTAGAAGCAGAAGTCGTCGACTAGCAGAACGGTAAAGAAGATCAATATTGCCAGCAGTACTGCGCAAAGTTTGCGTTCCGTCGCTACAGAGTACTGAGCACCAACGCTGTTGTCCACCTGGTATAATGACACAACCCTTTTGAATTTATGGTCGCCAGGTACTTTTTGAAAACAGATATCCAAATTTATACTACGTCACTTGTCGCTACTTCCTGAGTCAGACTACTTTTAAGTTAGAAATTAAACTACCTTTTCACCTCACTAGCTCGGAAAGTGCTAGCTTTCTTTCTCACTAGAAATCTGCGAGCAAAAGTGTTTTTGAAACACGCTAGCGTGGAAAAGGTTTTTAAAATTCAAACTTGACGAAGGACTGTGGTGCACCTAACTTTTTCTTTCGATGAAACGTTCAACTACGCGATTTGTCCTACATACTTATGTAGATAATATAAATCCGTTGGTATATTTTATTCTTATTATTGTTGATATTGAATTGACAAGGATAACTAATTGTGTTTATTAAATTATTTTAATTCGACGAAGAACTAAAATAATTTCAATAATCACTTAATCACACAAAACAAAAGTACAAGCAAAAATAAAAATTGATGAAGTGTAAATTCAGAAAGCATCCGAAGATAAAGTTTTTCTTTTGTTTTATAGTTCAACTGATGTTTTAAAGTTCAATTGTTTTTCACTTACCATTTTCCTCCCTATAGTGAGGTGAAAAGTTGTGCGTGTCTCTCGGCAGCAAAGTTGTTTTGCGTATCGTGTCTTGAAACACTCGCTAAGCTCAAATCATTTGCTTCCTACGCTTGCTCAGGTTTCAATATAAGCACTTGCGTCAAACAACTTTGCAGCCTTGCAAAACAAATAACTATTTCAAATCTATAAAAACTAATTTTTAGATGTAAAAAGTGTATTAAGCTTCGAGGTGATCGTAATTAATTAAGTAATTTAAGGAAAGGAATAATTGTAACTTTCTTTAAACTGACCTCGTAAGTTTGCTTATCGCTGTGTTCGTAACATCTACTTGCTAAGACTAATTGAAATCGGTTAACAAACCGGATTCATCTCATAATTTGCCACCCTTAGAGGTGGAATATTTTTGTTTCAAAACGTGTATACAATTTAATTGTAAAAAAAAAATTATACGTGTATATTGTATGTAACGAATGTACAACAGAATACAATCGCAAATTTCTAGACGGCGTATTATTAGATTAACTCCGTTTCGTTGAAACACTTAAGGAGATTAAAGTTTTATGAACATTAATCTAAGTTAGTGTATATTTCGACGTCTTTACTTTCAACTTTTAATTGGACATGATGAAGGACAATATTACGGTCTAATCTGATAATATTCTCGAAATAATTTTAACTATTTCAAGATCTTGCTTGATATTGTTATCTTGTTGTCCATCTATAAAACAAATTACATTATTTACACCCGTAAAACTTGCTTCCTTCATTCAATATCATGTCTAATGATTTAGTTAAAAAAGCTGAAGACGTATTAGAAATAGAAGGAAACCATGGCCCAAGAATATTACGGACTAGAAATGTATTGCAAGCGTGGAACAACAATTTCACTTGGAAGAAACTTCACTGTCTAATTTTCGACATTTAAGTTATTCAAATACCAATCGACCGTACAACTTTTTTCTCTCTTTTTAAAATTATTTTAACATCTAGTTACATTTCACAATTATTATCATTAAAATTTACCCAAATACCTATCACCGCGTTTAAATTACTGACTGACTTATTCTATTCACGTGTACACTCACGCCAATGTGGTATTATTAAAGAAAAAAACATGTTACACCTACTTCTGTTTGTTAATAAATAAATACACTCCCGGACGCATAATTCGAGCCACCTTGCAGTTTTATCCTAATAACATTTTATATAAAAATATAGTTAGCATCGAAGAAAAAGTTTTCTCCGATATTTTAAACTCAAATTTTCAATAAGGACTTAAAGAAATGACGTTTAGTATACCAGTTTCAAAGTTGCATAATAATAGTTTTGAGCAATAAAGAAAAAGCATTGTTTAAGCCAAGCATTTAATATTAAAATGCAACGTAATTCGAATTACGTGTGTGTTACGTGTTACGTGTGTGTGTATTTATACGTGTAGTGTATAAATAAATATCAGAGCAACGTATATGACGTTGTCGATGATCCCAAAGTAAGATTAAAGCATTTGTGTTATGCAAATTGGAAATAACGACGGTATCACAAATACCCAGAGCTGAGACAATAATAGTAAAGTAAGATTTTCTACATTGACCCGGGACCTCAGAGATTTCGACACCATGATAACTGGTGTGAAAGCCAATTGACCAATGAGGTCATCAAGTTTGTTGAAGTGCATTGTGAGTAAATGTATAGTATACCTAATATGATCATATGTCCCGCTTTGAAGTTTCGTATCGCGAAAAAAAAATGTCGCGAAAGTGAAAAATATATAACGCCAGTCTGTCGTCACCAATCATTCATTATAACTACACAAGGATAGTTCTTTTTTAACTGCCTCCGTAGGCGAACCGTTCCCAAAACGAACGCGAAACCGAATCCGACCGAATCGAACCCAAAACCTCTGCGTGGCAGTCCAGCATGGCTGCCACGCAGAGGTTTTGGGTTCGATTCCCAGGCCGGGAGAAACATTTGTATGGTCCACAGTTATTTCTCTCGTGAGTTTGGGTGTATTTTGTGGATGTCTTTGTGTGTGTCGATAGTACCTGCGATATAGGGTTTCCCAAGTGCGGGGCTATGAGCGTGTGCGTTATTAAATTTTTGATCATTTTAAGTCCTTTTTTTTAATAATTAAACATTTCTTTACTATTTTTAACTTGTATTTTATTTTTAAAACAATAATAAATTTACAAGCGTCCCGCTCTGAGGGACCAAGTGGTCGCGTTAAGTAAGTAAGTTTTCAATTTCTATACAACCTGTATTTTCACAAATAAATGAATTAAGAATTATTCTTTCAATACAAACCGAAGCTATATGTTCCATAAACTGCAGCAGTTTCTTCATCCTTCTTGGTGCTCCGTAAACTCCCGCACCTGCTGTCACGGCTACCACCAATACGTCACACGCTGATACTAGTTGGGACATCCGTGATGTCATACGAATTGACACCTCAATGCCGACTTTAATTTCCGCCACTAGACCGAATATTGTGCAGATTACTGAAAAATATAGTAGTATTATGTAAACTCAGTAATAAGTAATGTAATATAATAAATACAGTACCGTTTTAGCCCCTGTAGCGGTAGAGCTCCTTTAGAAAAAGTTCGTCCAGGGAAGCACTGCCACCTTACCTATTTCTGCCGCCAAACAGTAATGTGAGCATTACTGCTTTCCGGTTTTAAAGGGTAAAGGGTGCTGGTAAAGTTACAGGCACGTAGGACTTGTCAACTTATGTCTCAGGTAGCGATGGGCGAGTCGAGTTATTTAACTCGCTTAACTCGAGTTACTCCTATAACGAGTCAACTCGAGTTACTTTTTCATGCACTCGAGCTAATTCGGTTAAAACGAACCGAATACTTCTTTCATACAGCGCGTCGTTGACCTTCAGAGCACGCTCGAGTCGTGAGCGATAGGCGAGCGAGAGACTTTGTGAACTCGAGCAAGCTCGGTCGGTTCGATGACCTTCGGTCACGCTCGACTCGCGGTCGGCCAGTCCATCATGTCCAACTCGGTGAATCGTCCTTGCGAGTTCTACTCGCGACTCGTGGTTGCTCTGTCAAACACCGAGTCGAGTTAACTCGAGTTGCAACTCGAGTTAGCAGTCAAGTCCACTCGAGTAACTCTAGTTGAAACAAATAGAACTTGTCACGTCGCTAGCCTCAGGGTGATGGGCACAGTGACAGTGCCCCTGAGATCGTTGCGATTTTCAAGCTCTGAGTGACATTGCAACTGTTATGGACAAACGTATCGCTTATCATCAGGTGCACGACTTCTATAAATAGTGTACTTTAAGGTTACACATAAAAACATCGTCATCAATTTCAAAACAGATACATTAGATATCTACTACGATACGTACTAAAAAAGTGTGGACATAGGATGGAACCTTGGGGTACTCTTTTTTTTAAACTTCTGATGTAAACATGTGGACGTCACACATTGCCTTGAGGTGCTCTCACTGTCTCCGAAAGAGAACAGTAATATTTTAATGCTGGTCTCTAGTTTACAAAGTTAAAAGCTAATAAACATTGTCTGTTCCGAGGTAATCGAATAAAAAGACATGGACTTAGGTACTTCTTACTTCTTAGCCTAACTGTCTAACTTAAAAGACAGACTAGCTAGCTTGTGTTTCGAGTGAAACTTCAATTCTTGCTCATTGCCATAACCGATTCTGAAGAAAACTATACCGGGTTATTTGTAACATACTAACATTCTCGCAGGTTTACTCGTATATTACTAACATCATAAACAACAACTTTAGTTTCATGACTTTTGATAAAGCAATAAAATTACCAAAAGTAAACTTTTAAGTTTTTGTTGTACTACCTGAGACTTTTTAGATCTGTATTTAGTTGGTAGTCGGAAGTAAGTTGTTTAGCAACGCCTTTCACGTGCTTTCTTTTGCTGCCGTACCACCACCACTATTTAGAGCGATCTATTTATTGTGCGAAAGTAAAACAATTATTAAAAGTCATGAAACAAAAGTTGCGGTTTATGATGTTAATAATACCATTGACCTAATAACCCTGTAGAGTCAAAGGTCAGAAATGAAATGGTTTTGATCTTGTGCTTACATATTTCAGTTTAAAAATTACTTACAAATTAAACAGGCTTCTGATAGTCGATATATAGGTATATAGTACGGTAAAAGTAGGCTAAACTGCCTTGAGGTACTCCTACGCGCAATAAGAGCTATGATAAAAAAGTTCATGTAAAACTTACTTAAAACAGTGACCAATATGTAGCTATATATGCACATAGCACTTGAGAGCGTGATCGTGAAGCCGTTGTTACATGGCTCGAAGCGCAACGGGGCCAGGCCGAAGAAACTCGATATCTGGAATTAGTTGATTGCTTTTATAGAGAGGTTTTAGATAATATACTTTGTTGATCAGGTTAGGGGCTTCAATATCGACAATTTAGTTTGAAATTAAATGGGCAGATAATAAATATAAGCAAAATTCCAAAATCAAATTAATCAGAGCTAGTTCTTTTATGTACATACACGTTTTTTTATTGGCCAAATACTAAAACGTCTAATCGAAATTGATTTCCGTCGTTCTTCTTTCAGATTAAACCTTCTGGTATATGCAACCAGCTGTTTATCCGGACATTGTTATCACAATTCGACCTTTGGTGTAATAAGGCCACATCTGCAAATTTCTAAAATAGACATATGTTGCTACGCCACGTAAACAAAAATAAAAAAAATCAACGAAGCAATCATCATAATAATTATAAAATTACAAACAATCAACACAATTTAAACTACTGCCATGAACGATTATAACGTACGCATAAAGGTCCACTCAGCTAATGCCACTGAGTTTTCTGTAGACCCTAAAGCGAATATCTGACTATGTAGTTACCCTTAAAATAAAAGCATGAGCACCACCAACGATGCAATGTTCAGGCACTGCCTCTGCATTAGATGTTTCAGCAGGGGCATCGTCATCACCGTTAGCTGAATCCACTCCTGGAACAGAAATACTTCGTATACGCTATATTATTGAATGCTGTATTAAGCTTTCTTAAACCTCTCATTCCATCAAACCCTTAAGCATATTATCTACCAGCGGAACAAAAGCTGTGTTTCATCAACCAACAGTATTCCCATAGAATTACAATTATCAAGATTCAGTGCGATCTCAAAAAATCCGAGAACCCGTTTTTCTCGTCTCGTTTTTAACTTTTGAGACTACGAGTACTTCAAAAATATATTCTCATGCTAATAAGGTAGGCATTTAGGCAGTTAACACATGACAATATTTTAATTAAGTTTCTTTCTTAACTCAAATTCTACAATCAAATTAAATTTAAATTTATTTATTAAAGTTTTTTCATTTTTATAGTTCTTACGTAAGAAGCAAAGGCCGTTTAAAGTTACAGATACTAATTTTATTACAACCGTTCTTCAATCGCCATGCACTATACTAAAAGAGCCCGTTCACTATCTGCCTGGCAATCCACCACACAGATAGGAGACTGCTACACACTATTCTGGGTACGGCCTATGTATGTAGTCTCGCAGGACGCATTGCAGGATTGCAGGATGGTTTGCACGCTGCGACTACATTTATAATCCTGCATTACGCGGCGGACGGCGAGGCGGACAATAATGCTGGATGAAAGCTCCCAATAATCTCCACTCTATAAGTGTAGCCATATGCAACTAACCACAATAAAAAAATGCTGTATATCTTGTAGATTAATACTTTTTAATTAAGTAACTTTAATCTCAAAAGTCACGTCACTCAGGTCACGAATCTCGACCGAGACTCCCAGGTTGAAAGCCCTAACCACCATCAACCATCACCTTCGCTTCGCTTGATAAAAATAACGAAATATTATTTATAGCTGAAACAGCAGTGCAAAGTAGTCTTGCAATTGCTAACTCTGCTTTGGTAGATAAAGGAGAGATAGAGAAAGAGGAAGAAAGTGATTAGAGTCCAAAATATAATATGGAAAAGTTATAAATAATTAGCTTGCACAATACACTTTAGCCCAAACGCACAAGTTACGGTACACGGATGCATTTTACTGGGTATAACAAAAAATGATTTCATTAGTCTAAATAATGCTCACTGAACATAATGAAATGTCCTTGTATGATACCTTTCCCTTTTCATCATTGGGAGACCAGACATAGGCTGTGGTTCCACCCTTACACATTTCTATGGAGTGGATTTCCATGCCTGCAGACGTATTCCCCGAACACTATAACTTGGACCTTTTCAAGGCGAGAGTGAATAGGCATTATTTAGATATGCTTGCTCCATCGTCGACCCCATCGTCACTTTCCACCAGGTAAGATGGACGTAAAAAAAATCTGTGTAATAACAATTGATACAACATATTTAATATACTATATTCAATCGAATATACCGATGGTATATTAAGGCTATACAATTCTCTCTTTCCTTCCATGTTCCCTTCTAAAAGGCTTCTAAAACTGTCATAATCTATTAGATACCAAAATATCTTGCCCCATCGATTCTCTATTGTCTTTAATAAGCCTCTCTTTTCATGTACTATCCAACTGATTCCCTTCATTCTTCTTCAGCACCACGTCTCAAATGTATCTAAATTCAATCAATTATTATGTATATGTTTGTTTATTTGATTTGAATTATACAGAAGGTTTATAACACACAATGACATTATACCTTTCGTTGTTATACCACTCATTAATCATAATTATATCACATGAGTGATTATATCATTTGAAATTGTGTTACGATTCATTATACTAAATAAAAATTAGATCATTTGTTGTTATAACGGTCATTACACACCGATACACATACATGGACGCACCCGTATCGTCACATGATCTTCCATTAGGTTCGTAAATGTTGTCCGATTCGCCTGCAAGTTTTTCGGATAATTAGTAAACAATACTTTAAATGACAACATTGTGCCTAAAAGACAATCAAAACTATATTGATAATATTCTTCTCTATAATCTTCTAAGGCCTAGTATGGATCAAAATGTACTTAATATTCGACATCACATTCGTTGCTCTGATTCCAAAGTGAGAAGCTTAAGCATTTGTGTTATGGAAATTGGAAACGACGACCATATCACAAACATAAACGGAGACAAAGAGAAAAGTTAATTTTCTATATTGACCCGGGCCGGAGATCGAATCTAGGGCCTCAGAGATGGTGACACCACGAAAACCGGTGTACAAACGATACGACCACGGAGGACATCGACTTAATATGAGAAGTGAACAGACTCAGGCCATATTATGGATACTATGATCACGTACACGCCCAGTGTATAGTACAACGATAATCATTTGCAGGAGAGTCATAATGTCAGTACCGAGTACTAAAAAAACCGACCTCAAAAGTCATTCTTGCCCTAGTTTGCCACCCTTAGAGGTAGGAATATTTTCTACAAATTTAAATGGGACCACTTCTGAGGTGTCCTCTTTCTAACAAAAAAAGAATCATCATCGGATTACATATTTAAAAAAAAGAGTTATCGCGAAACATACATAAAAAACCCACAGTTGAATTGCGAACCTCCTCCTTTTTTTGAACTCGGTTAAAAATATCGTGTTAGCGTTATATTATCGATACCTCCAATAAACCAACTTAATTTTTGGAGGACGCCTCGCTTACCCAAAGCGATTCGAGAACGTCGTTTTTGAGAACATTACAGGTATAATGAAATATCTCTACATTTCGTTGTCTTAGTTAGTAGTAGAACACCTCGTATGTAATTTTTCAGAACGAAGATAAAAATGTGGTGCAAAATGTAGTAAACCCAATAATGTTTGTAGTTATCATTTTAATTAGTTAATTTTATTATACCTCTTTTAGGTTACTGTAAGTAAGTAATGTTACTTTGATAATATCGCACTGCTATTACAATAGTGGTGTAACTCAAAATACGTAAAATTCAAAATTATACCATTTCTGAACGTAAAATTTGCTTATCTTCATGTCAATAAAACTGTCATTAGAATATTGTAAGAAACCATACACTACATTTACATAACATACCAATTACATTTTCAAATGTAATCTAAATTCTATTCTATTCTAATAAAATCTACTTAACCCAGAATGAGACAAACGTTTTGTGAGCTAGTTCTGAATAAAACAGTCCTTACTAAAAAATATGACATTTTTTTTTTACTTTTATTTTCAAATATACTTCTAATTGGCAAATAGGAGTTGATATCTAATAAATTTTAACCTATACGTAAATTATAATAATCTTTCACGGAACTGAGTAATTCGTTTTACAGCTATTCTGAATAAATTAACTTTTTGAGTTAGTACACTATTGTATTAGCAGTGCGATATATTTAAGTAAGATTATAAGGTTTTCTGCAACAAAAGTCAGTAAAAACGAACTATGTGAAAACGCTTATACGAGGTTTTCGCTCTAAGGCGACAATTTGGTGAAATTACAGGGCACATGGGACTTTCAACTTACAACTCAGGTGTCGGGCGCAGTGGCAGTGCCTCTTGGATCTTTGCGATTTAAAGCTCTGATTGGCACTGCAACTGTTATGGACAGGCGTGTCGCTTAGTTGTTCGTCCAGTCACTAAGTATCATAAAAAAATCTAAAGCGGACTGTGCAGAGCTAGGTTCGTCCGGCATCGTGGTACATTAAATATTTTGATTATTTTATGACGGGGGTATTTATAAGGTGTGTTCATATTTATTGACTCAGAATATTGCCACATTTTATTGTATTATTTAATATACCATATAAAAATAGAAGGTCAGATTATATTCGGCGATCTCTATATTCATCTTAAAGTACTTGAACCTATGTGATATACGAGGAGAAAAAAAGCTAATGTTATTTGAAGTATAAACCTCATTAAATTGTCCTATCTATCACAGTTTATTGCCTGAAACTGTGATAGAACAGCCGTTCTACAAGTTTTTAATTGCAACTCTCGAACACATGTTGTTCGTAGTAAAACTTGTCGCAAATCGATCGATATAGCGTTTTTTTCTTTTTGATAAATGGAATTGCAGTTCCTGGAATAAAACGCGATTTAAATTGATTACGTGTACTTAATAGACAGGCTTTTGTTTTATAAATGTTATAGCTCCACCAACATCTCACTGCTGGGCATAGGTTGAGATGTCCAGCCCCGGGACGCAGCCCATGCAACTTGGCCCGATTAGGGTTTTCTAGGAGTTATATATACCTTCTCTGACGTCCAGGTACAATCAACATATTTTCCTTCACTGTTAAAGGAAATTCAAATTTAAATTCAAAATATTTATTTTCAGATAACAGGATCCATTTGTGTTAGTAAAATAGAGAAAAATCTTATAAGCCATTGTTAGTAGGAAGATTATGTAACATATTACTTAATTACTTAAAATCTAAAATGTCATGTGGTGGTGGTATCATTGTCCGTACGAGATGCCTCAGTACAGGAGCTATGTGGCCCTCTGCCACAACCTTCAGGATGCTGTTGTTATTCCCCCGGAGCCTTCTAACAAACGATGCTACTTTTTTCGAAAGACGACGTGAAAGCAATTCCTATGGGCCAAAACAAACGTCCCGGAGGGGTTACCTATCAGTACGCCGAAATTACATTTTCCAGAAGTAATGTTTGCTCGAATTTTCATAACCTCGAAAGGAATTTTGAGAGGAATTTGTTTTTTATTTTAAACCTAACTTAATATAACCTAACCGAACCTAATCGTGTCTTTGTGATAAACATCCAACATATCCAGAAAGAACAACGGTTTCGTTATAATTCGGTTTTCGGTGTAATGAAAATTTGAACAAACGTTATTAAGAAAAAAGAAATCGAGTTTGTGACTGGTTGCCTCACGCAGGCGCTGCAGTACCGGGGTAGTCTCAATATCATCCTGAACACATTACATTGGATTAAATGATGATTCAACATTAACTCAGTGGTTAATGTCGACTCCAGGGTCTCCAATATAGAAGACAGGGGTTCTTCCAAAAAAGAAGGTTCTTACAACATTATTATCATAAAAATCGTCTTCGTCACTTCGTCAGTCCAATTATGAGTACTATATCCATATCAATAACATGAGGGGGCAATCAATACAGCAATTACTACGAAAAAAGTGAAAAATACCGTGTTGTTCCACGATTATCGACAAATACACTTACAGGCAATGACTTCGGGCAATTTGCAAAAGTTGCAGAAGATGTTAATAAAAGTCACGTATGAAACATTTGTAAGTTTAAGAAAGTAATGAATGTGACTAAAACGAATATAATGATGATTGAAAAGGAAGAAATTGTTACAGAATTCGAAATTACAATTCATAGTGAAAAGCAGTTTCGTAGCAGTAGACCTCCTTGTGGAAGTGTTCGTCCGAAGAAGTATTTTAAGTATGCCAACATACCTATTTCTGCCGCCGAGCAATAATGTGAGCATTATTGCGTTGAGACATTAAAGGCTACTGAGTGCTAGTAAAGCTACTCGCAGATGAAACTTGTCTAGTTTACACCTCAGGGTGATGTATGCTGTGGCGCTACTACTATTATCGATCATCGCTTACCACCAGGCGCACGACGTGTTCGTCCCGTTACTTGGTATAAAAAAGCAAGCAAGTGAAGGAGACTGGATAGAGAGCGAAAACATGGAATCATGTAATAATTAGAGCTCTGCACACATTTATGAGTTGTCAGATAGTCACATATCATCAACATATCAACAAACTTGACCGTTCATCCGGACGTGGCAGAAGAAACACACAAGTACAGTGCATGCTGTAGGAATTAAGGCTCAACTCACACTGGCGCAGAGTCGAAGCGTCGCGTGGCGTCCTGTTTTTCAACTCCACCGCCAGGCGACGACACTCGCATTACTGCACCGGGGTCACAGTTTAGTCGGCGTCTGAAGCCTCACGGCGCCCAAGTGACGCGTGAAGCCGCTCGAATGCTACCAAGCGTCGACGCGCGTAATTAAAACTCTTTAATTAGAAACTGTATCTTAAAAGAGAATGGTGTAAGAGATGACGCAGGGACAATAATAGAAAAGAAAATGCTTGAAAACGCACTGAAAGGATGGAGTAAAATAATAGCACAAATTTATAGAGCGAATAAAGTAAAAAGTTTACTTCAGCGTACATATCTTAACTAGATTGAGAATGGTTTCTAAAAAAAGGCCAAATAAAAAGTAGCCAGACTAGATTGTTCTCTGCTACATACACACAGAATTCTAGTTTTATAAATTACAAGAGTAATTTAAAATTTTGTTAGTGCTCAAATTCATTGCCGATGAGTGTACGGCCGAATCATAATCCTGCTTGTATGTAGGACGTTATCGTGATACATCGGTGCGCGGGTGGTAATCATGCCCTATCTAGATAGTACGTGTACCTAATTTTGTAGTGATGTAAACACTCGAATTATCTTCTGAAACTTTCATTCTTCCGACAATGTGACATTAATGACACTTACACGTGAACAGTAATATTTTTTGTTGGTCGAGTGCACATCGGTTTTCATGGTTGGCATGGAGATGGTGATCTCTAAGGTTCAATTAGGATCGGGTCAATGTAGAAGTTAACTTTTCTATGTTGTCTCCGGTTTGGGTGTTTGTGGTATTATCGTTGTTTCCGATTTCCATAGCACAAGTACTTTACTTACTTTGGAATCAAGGCAACGAAAGTGATGTTGTCTAACATTCATTTATAAATTTATTTTTTCCTCTACAGAATAATAATTTGTACATGGAACAAAGTTATGACTACCTACTATATAATACATATATTTTACATTAAATATAATGCACACATGCAAGAGACGTATCAAAGTTATCAGAAGTTTGTTTGTGGTTATTACCGCGGATAACAGCTATTTTAATTAAACGTTTGAGATATTAGATTTTAGTATAAATTATAATTTATTTATTTAAAAAAATATATCTTGCAAGTTTGCGGAATTACATCTATTTGCCAAGTAGTATTGAAATCGATTAACGGAAAGTGGTTGAAATCCAATAAAATAATTAATCTTAATAATCCCCTAATTTGCTACCCTTAGAGGTGAGACATTTTTTCAAATTTAAATGGAACTACCCTATATGTACCCCCTTGCCAACAAAAATAGAACCATCGAAATCAATTCATAAACGTCAGAGTAATGACGTAAACTACACAAAAAAATACAATGGAATTCAGAACCTCCTTCTTTTTTTGAAGTCGGTTGAAAACGCAATCTTAGCATGTGGCTTGTAAATTAAAGAGATATGCAACCAACTTATAAAAATAAATACGCCCAAACAATAACAAAAAACGGACGAACAATTCGATGGTAAGTTACACACACGCAAGCACGTTATATTAAGACAATACGTTGGACACTGGCGTGTTTGTATGAAGTGATGCAAGTACATGGGTAGTTCTAGTCACGATGGAAGTAATTAGATAAAATTCTGGCATTTATTTTTTTTTCCATATTTTAGTTCGATAATTAGCCTTGCATGTTTGTAAAGATGTTCGTAATGTATTGTTAAGAGGGACAATTAAAAAAATCCGAATTATGACGATTGAAAAAAAGAATGGTCAGGGGGCTGATAAAACAATCTTTTTTTTTTATAATATCAAGTGACAGTACGAACAAGTCGTGTACCTGGTGGTAAGCTACACGCCTGTCCATAACAGTTGCAGTGCAACTCAGAGCCTTAAATCGCAAAGATCTGAGGGGCACTGCCACTACGCCCGTCACCCTGAGACATAAGCTGGTAAGTCCCAAGTGCCTGTAATTTCACCAGCACCCTTACCCTTACAAAACTAGCACGCAGTAATGGAAGTAAATCATGTAACACATGGTCGAATAATTTACGTAATGCGTATTTTCTGTTCACGTTAAATGGTAAACATAACGTATCGGATATTTTATTTTACCAGTTACAAGTGTTGTCAGACACTTAGTGTTGAGCAAACAAGGCGGGGCGACGTCAAAAAGAAATTACACATGTCGTTATCCGACATGTCGTTGTAAACAGGTCGATATTACGAAAACATTAACATTTATCATTATAATTTACTATTGTTATTTACGAAAACTACAAATTACTCTATAATTTTCCACAATCACGGCCCTTTTCCAAAATAGAGTAGGAAAGTAGTACTGCTTTTAACTTTTGAACTTCGTCAATTACTGTAAGGACATTTAAATGCAATAATGTAAGCATTAGATACTGCGAACCGGTTTTGAAGCGTAAGGGTGCTGGTGAAATTAGAGGCACATGGGACTTGTCAACTTATCTCACGGTGACGGGCGCAATGACAGAACCCCTGAAATCTTTGCGGTTTAAAGCTCTGAGTTTTAATATATTAAGATTATTTTTTCCTAAGTTTAAAACTTACATGAAAAGCATTTTAATTGAAAAGTATTATAAAATTGAAGAGTATGTGTTAGATAAAGAAGCATGGAAAGACAACAAGAGTCTAGAATTCACACAATTATGATTCGAAGTGTATTCCATAGCATTTAAGTTTATTTGAAAAGAGCAATCCCTAGAGTTTCTTGCTCGTTCTTCTCAGGAAGGTCAGCGTAGTGAATGAGCAGTAGCTTAAAAAATTACGTTTTCAAGTGTAAAAATTTTACCTATGGAATAAATGATTATTTGAATTTGACTTTGAGAGACACTGCAATAGGCGTGTTCCTTAACACCAGGCGCATGACTTGTTCGTCCTGCCACTTCTGACATTATTAAAAAAAAACTGCAACATCAGATGACTTTTTTTTTTGACGGGGGGGAAGTCTTTATGGATACCCTAGAGCCCAGGGAGACTCGGGGGTTATGTGGGGACTCTCCCTCCACACTGGAAAGCCTACCCCACTAAAACCCGGGTTTCCCTCTCGCCGGTTGAGTCGGCGCCGTGGGATCAGTGAACATTCACCACGACGCCGCCCGGCCGCCCTAGCTTGCGCCAGGGCTCCCGCGCCAACGGAGGGACGAGTCGGTTGTCCTCCGACCCGCCCCCCAGACGAGTGAGGCGGTGCAATGCAGGCTCCGGAGTCCCTGTCCACAGCCCGCTGGTCTCACTAGGGGATCAGGCGAGCAGCGAACTGCCCTCGCCTTCTCCCCGTACGTCTGCGCCGGAGCGGGTGCGCGTCCGCCGCCGCTCCGCGGCCTCCTTTTGCGACATAACCTCTGTGCAAAAGGAGGCCAGACATCTGATGACCTGCCTATGTGATGCCAGCGTTTGAGGGCCCTGGTGACATACTTTTCGAAGAGCCCCTTGTCAATAGAATACTTCAGGAGGAATATCATTCCATATCTTGCAGGTTCGAGGAAAGAATGACCGTAATGCCCGTGTGGTCTTATAATACCAAACATGTATGATGTGGGGATGGGTTCTAACTCTTTGCACATTTGTTACTTTCCATCTCACCTGATGGAAAGTAATGAGGTCGACGATGGAGCAAGAACACCTAAATAATTCACTCTTGCCTTGAAAAGGCCCAAGTTACAACGTTTCGGGAATAAGTCTGCAGGCAGGTAAGTCCACTCCATAGTCGTCCTTCCGGTTGTAATGTAAATGTGGAAGCGTAACGCTTCATGCGAACCTTTGGAATATCCACAACATAAGAGTTGAACCCAAGCCTACGCCTAGTCCTCTGAGCATTCCCCATTACAAAGACGGTAGAAAACACACAGAAATGCAACGTCTCTCCATAGACTAAGGGACTCCATTTTATTCATCTATTGTTAGGAAAGACATCCCAACACTGACTAGACACACGACTATGAACAATGAGCTGCTGTGTATCTGGACAGGTGGATAGTATGAGTATTTACCAGTTTGTGCAAGACAAGAAAAAAGATCTCGAAAGGAGTTAAAAATGGATAAAATTACTTTGGTATTTGAACCCAGCCAAGGTTAAACCGTAGTTACAATAACAAAGCTTTGTTATTTAGCCCTACCAAATTTATACTTTATACTGTGAACCAATACTTAACTCGAGAGGATTGTTAATCTCCATACTACAGAGAGATCAGATCACTGAAAAAGGTCAAAATTCCACTGTCACTTACACATACTACTTACTGTCACATAGTTTCGGGAATTTTTAGGGAAAAATTTTTGAAAATTACCCTATAATAGCCATAGATATCAATTAATTCCTCTTTAATATGAAATTCAAGTAGTCGGTTCTTTCCTCGCAATATTATTCAAATATTGAAGAAATATAATAGAGCTAACCCCGCGACGAGATGCCCCAGATGCTGGCAGCGATCACCCTTAGTATTGCTATATGCTAATATGTTAGGCAAGGTGACTGCCGGCACTTGGGTTTCCCAGGCAGCGTATTAATTGTTACAATCAACAACACCTGAAGATGTTCGTAAAAAGGTATGTCGAATATATTTTTGGTGGTGATGTTTGTACTATAGCTACGCTTGTATTATTTATTGGGTGGAAGAAGAATTTCGCGGAGTAGCAATAATTATGAAAGGCTGCAAAGTCGTTGTTTAACACGAGTGCTTGTATTCAAACCTGAGCAAGCAAAGGAAGCTAAGATTGAACCACGAGGGAAGCGAGTGACTCGGAAATAGATTCTTGAGCGTAGCGAGTGTTTCAAGGCTCGAGACGCAAAACAACAATCTTTGCCGAACGAAACGCACCATAGTTAGGAAAATGGTAGATGAAAGAAAAACAGTTGAACTATAAAACATCAGTTGAACTATAAAACAAAAGAAAAAGTTTGTCTTCGGATGCGTTCTGAATTTGCGCCTCATCAATTTTTATTCTTGCTTGTACTTATAATTTATAAGTGATTAAGTGACTAATTGAAATTATTTTAGTTATTCGACGAATTAAAATAATTTAATAAACGCAATTAGTTATCATTGTAAACTTAATGTCAACAATAATAAGAATAAAATATACCAACGGATTTATATTACATAAATAAATAATCTACGACAAATCGCTTAGTTGAATGTGTCAGTATCTTTTTTTTCATCGACAATAAGTTAGTCCATCGACAAGTTCAAATTTCGAAAACCTGTTCTATGCTAGTGTGCAAAAAACGTTTTTGCGCGCAGATTTCTAATGACGCATTTAATTCTCAAATTCTAATTTACGCATTAGGTCAGCGTGGCAGACTATGGGTCGTATTCCAGAACTGTACTCAATGCTCAAGTCAGGATTGTATTGAAAACACAAGCACTGGAAATACGACCCTAATGGCAGGAACTTGAGTATGATTTCGAGTGCTTTAAACTATATTCAAATCCTGACTTGAGCATTGAGTAGAGTTCTAGAATACGACTCTATGACCTCAACCGTCGCCTGAGTACCCAGCAGTGGGTCGTCTAAATGGGTGGTTGATGAAGACGCGTGCCGTCATATAGATTCGAACCGTAGATCTCTCCTTTTAAAATTTTATTTGAATTAACTTACCCAATTCCCTGATATACACAGGCGTAATCTCGTAATTAAACATGTGTAACACATCCAATCTGTGACTCATTTTTTTACGAACAGTAATCGCTTGGTTGTTCCTTCGTGAAGTGAAGATGGAAGAAGGTATTTCAGGTGGACGGATGGTAAAATTGTACTTCGTAAGTCGTTGCATTAAGATTGATGTAGAACTAAATAGATGGGTATGAATAGCGAAGATTATTTGAAGATAAAGGCAATGTAAAAGTTTGCAATAAATGCTATTAAAATTTATTGTAAAATAACTTTAGCTAGCCGATGGGGAACGCAAAATATAAACTATTCCCCGCTGATAGATGCAATGACTCCCTAGATAGAGCCTTTATCGCTATAAAACATTTATCACTCCGTATGTGATAATTTACGGGTAAAAACAAGGGAAAAGAAAAAGAGGAAAACGAAGAAAGGCCTATAGTGAACAAATAAAGAAGAAAATCAAAGTTAGCAGCTAAAAAGAGGTCAAAGAGGCTATCAACCATGAGAAGTGAAGAAGGCACCAACAAGAAACTGGTTTATAAATATGATAATGATATATATCAAAATAAAGCGAACATAAACATCGTCAATGAAGGACAAGGGATTTGAAATTAGAAAGTGATAATGTTGACAAAGTGACAACCTACAAATACAGAGGCAAACACAAAACTGGTACACATAAACGCTGTCATTATATTTGTAATAGATTTAATGTTTTTGTTTACTCACTTAAACCAGATACACATGGTGCGGTATTGTGTATTTTTATTTATGAATCATGATATAAATTACGACATAAACAATAATGTAAATTTATTAACCGACTTCAAAAAAGAAGGAGGTTATTCAACTGTATTTTTTGTGTGTATGTTCCGCGATTTCTCCAATATTTGAGAACCGATTTCGATGATTTTCTTTTTGTTAGAAAGGGGGTACATTAGTAGTGATTCCATTCAAATATTATATGAAGAAAATTCTACGTCTAAGGGGGCAAGTTATAGGATGAATCGGGTTTACTGGAATTCTCCTTCTTTCCGTTTTTTTTTTATTTATTATAACTGCCTCCGTGGCCGAATGATTACCATGCCGGACTACCACGCAGAGGTCCCAGGTTCAATTCCCGGGCCGGGAGAAATATGTGTATGGCCTACATTTATTTGTCTCACGAGTTTGTGTGTAATTTGTGGTTGTCTATGTGTGTGTCCATGGCACCCGCGACACAGGGTTTCCCTAGTGCGGGGATATGTTGAGTGTGTGCTTAATTTAATTTAATTACACAACTTTTGAGGTCAGTTTATTTTTATAAAAAAAGTTATAAATATTTCTGCCAAAATGTATTCAATTTGCATTCAAAGTCAAAGTAAAAAAATCTTTATTGCATAGGTACGCAAAATGTACTTGAAATCGTGATATTTATTAAACTCTATTGGTCATTTGCAAGGCAGATTCCCCTGAGAAGAATGAGCAACAAACTCTACGGGCTAATCTTTGTAAATAAACATTTTGTACACATTTGTCATTATTTATTTCAACACACAACAATACACAACAATATTTATTTCAAACATCATAAATCGAGACTATCTGTAAGAGCTAAACGTGTCACTACCACAGAATTTTGTCATCCAAGTACGCAGAAGCTGCATATTTATATATTTTGAATGGCAAATTTTGAATATCTACCTAAAGTGTAATAAATAAACTTAAAAACGAATTTTCGGCTGACGTGAATTTTATTCTCTGTATTAATGTTACATCCGTCACTATTTTTCATAAAAAAAATACTATTCTTCTTACCATAAATTACATTTTCATTAACGCACTGTGAAGCTCGTGTAACAATATTAATCTCTTAAAACATATCTCTCAAAGACACTCAGATTGTAAATTGGCCAAACCGCACGTTTCTGCAGGACAAAAATTATAATAATATCCACTATTATCGACGACGGCATTACCCTAAGCAATTTTTGATAGCTTTTTGTTTTACCCATTGTTGCTCATCGTCCTTGTATATAATTGGACATGCGATCATTAAGATCTATATATATTAACCTAAAATCATAATGACAATTTTACAACGCATAATTTGAAGAATATTGTTAATGGCAACAATAACATACAAAAGGCAAATGTTGTCAATATTTTGGGTTAACTGCTGCGGTACTCTGGGGGCCTACCATAACCTTTCTAAAAACAATCTTATTTTAATGTAAGCTTAAAGTAAGGTTATTGTAATATTACTCATCTTCGTACCATGACGAACCTGTCAACCAAGT
>NW_020653415.1:1326047-1380844 GCF_003589595.1 Hyposmocoma kahamanoa
CTTTAAGCGCGTTATGGTACGAAAAGTCAATGTAAGGTTAAAGTAATATTATTTTAAGAGGTTGTGGTAGGCCCCCTGTACCTATTTAAGCTATAGGTTTTAAGACATTCGTGGTTATTCACAGAAAGACTATCACGTAAACGTGAAACATACACAGAGCGGGTGCGTATCGGGTGCGAGTCGGGTCGGGACGGCAGCGAGGCGCGAGATGGGAGCGAGCGCCCGCGCTCGTCGTCCATAAAATAAAACATATATTTATTTTATATTATTACAAAGCTGTGAAAAACTGTTCTGGGTAGGCATGACACTTACCGTCAGGCATACGCCTTGTTCGTTCTGTCACTAACTGAATTGAAGATAAAAGAAAAAGAAAGAGAAAATTTCATCATAACTTCAGCGAATATTCTTTCGAGTACCAGGAGAACAGAAATTCACAGAGAGCTCAGATAAGTACCTTCATTACAAATACACTCGAGGAGTACAGTCGCTTGCAATGGAATGCTAACACGCGAAATTACAATCAAATAAGTCGCCGTTTGTGAAATTGTTTTCATATTTTAACCCTTTATCTTTTGCTAAAATGAACTATTGTAAATATTTTATGATGTTAATGAACTTTCAAAGGGCCAATTCGTTGTTACGCATTATGGCATTCCATATAAAATAGCCATTCCATTCCGTTTAGTACATTTACGCGGTCGCTACAACCTCGTCGCATTAAACTCGTCGTAGAGGCACAGTTTTGAGAGGTAAGGGTACTGGTGACTTGTAAATGTTATATCTCATTGTGGCACTGTTATTGCTATGGACAGACGTATCGCTTAATACCAGGCGCACGATTAGTTCGTCTTAAAAAAAAGTACATTAAAAATAATGTTCAATACCTAACGCCTCAATTTTACGATCGAAAGTAAATAAGCCTTAACCAGGCTGTTTAATACAAAAACAAAGATCTCAAATCATCAAACAGTTTAAAAAGCTGTGTGTAGATACAATTACTCTATGTAACAATAAGGACGATAAACACTGAGTAATAACAGTGATTATAGTTGTTGTAGTGTAGTTCTGTTCAAAGGCTATATCACATTTTATAGTGACACCTTTCGCGTGTTATATTGTTGTAGAACACTTAAACTTTAGTTTAGGACTAATGGACCTGAAAGTCGGTCTTTTTGAATCATTAACGCAGCTTTGATTTTTGATACTATTATGTAGAAATTACAGTTATGAACAAAATCGTCAAACTTCTACTTAGACTATGGAAACCAAAGGACATGTTATATTCACATATATAAATCAGACGTTTTATGTATATGATGCATTTAGCCGTTGAAACATAAACATTTTATTGTCTTTGTTTAACTACTGCTTGCCGTCGTAAGCCAAAGGAGACAGCACTATATTGATTTATGTCAAACAAGGGAATCGAAAATACGTAACGTCATCTTAAATGCCAAATGTCCTCATTTTGCTATTTTTATAGTACCTTTTGATAACCGTTTCCGGTTGTCAAAGGGAAGTACATCAAATGTCAAAACCAATGTTTGGCCAAATGTTTTAGTGAATTATTCGCATGAATTGTAATGAAATGGACAAACATATTGACATGGAGAACAATTAAGTATTGATAAAAATGCGTCGCTGCTGCGACTGCATTAAGGGGTGCGGCAGTAGAAAAAGCGAAAATTAACCGAATGTTACATTACCTACACCAGCATGTGTTATTTTTGTGCCTATAAATCATACAATAGCCCAAATATCTCATGTAATTAGACTCATTTAAATAGTTTATTCATAAGTCTTGCCGAATTTTGCTTTGGTTACTTTAGATTGCCTGTTTGTTAGTATATTTTGATGGTTGTTGATAACGATTATTTTGAGATAGTTTTGTTCTTGTAAGCAGACATATTATCGATATTCTGTTATTAAAACAATTCACTACGAGGTTTTTATTATTTCGTTATTATTATTTTTTAAATTTACCTACAAATGAAAAAAGAAAGAAAGAATGGTTGGAAATTATAGGACTGCCGAACAGGATTGAATTAAATTGCAAAACCGAATTGGATCAAATACTATCCTCGTTTGTTCGCTCCATTTTGAAGAGTCAAATTTTAATAGAACTTTGAATGTAACTAGATTACCTACATGATAATGCAATTCCATCGTTACATTTATTGGTAAATAACTTTATATTTAATTTTGATTAAAATGGTTCATTACTTGCCTAGTAATAATAGCCTGGTATTAATCATACTTTGATTACAGTAAACTACACAAATTTGCAAACATAAAACACAGTAAGTACAGTTTCAACATTCAAGCCATACATTTGCATGTCGATATTAACTTATCTATGATTATGGTACAACACTAAATCCGCTATTTGTAGTGGACATTTTTGGTTTAGGTAGGTACATACGTTTATTCCGTAGATAGGGCAGCTCCTTTCCTTTTTTTCTTCTACCGTTCTACCGTTTTCTACCTGCCTTCTACCGTTTTGCGGGGACGTTAGCTGTCAAAGTGAAAAAAGTAGGGCAGGGCACGGAGTGTCGATTCGAGACGTCAATAGTGCTGCCGCCCGCGTAGTGTTGTTAAATACAAAAGTCCACCTTATCTATATGCCAAGTTAAAATTGCAAATTTATTCCTATAATTCACGCAGAGTTAATAGTTTTTTATTGGTATAAAAGCAAGAGCCTTTGAGGGTAGCTTCCGATATCAGGCATCTAAATGCTGGAACAATCTGCCTCCTCCACTTAGACAGCCAATCTCAAAATTCGCATTTAAAAAAGTATGAAAAATCTATTGATAGAAAACCAGCGTATCCTCTGATGCCGGATGTTCCTAAATCTTGTCTTGTAACTTATTTATATTTATGTGTATTTACTTGTAGATATGTGTACATGTATCACACGCGTATTGTAAATGTGTAGTGTGGCATAAAGCAGAGGCTACACAGAGCATGTACCATTTCCTTAGGTCTCAGCCGACGCTGAAACAGGAACTACTGAAAATCAGCGTCTGTCTCGCCCGACATAGACATATTGCTGAGTCGTATCCTTTTCTTCTTTTGCGCCACTATACACACTTACTAATTTAAAATCACGCAGCCATTTGTTAGTGTTAAGTATTGGATTCAAGTGCGTATAGTAACTCAATTTACTGAATAAACATTTTTCTTTCTTTCTTTCTTTAGTGTAGTCGATTTTTTTATCAATAAACAAATCGTCGGGGATAGTGCAATTACGTGTAGCTAGCACTGGATTATAAGTTTCCATTTCGGTAATTTCTATTTCGTAAACACGTAAATGTCGTTGCAACAAAATTATCGTTATTTAAGGGAATCTATTGTTATCAGTCCGTAGACAACGTAAATTAATGACTACTGTGCAAAAACGAAAGTCGTAGCCATTGAAATAATAAAGTAATGACATTAAATCCCTCTCCTGTACAATTTGGTTTAGCGCAGATACGCGCCTTTGACCAATGCTCCATACGCGGATTTGCACTATTCCCGACGAAATTTACATAAATATTAGACAACATCACATACCTTACTCTGATTCTAAAGCACTTATGTTATGGAAATCGGAAACAACGACGGTACCACAAACACTCAGACCCGAGACAATATAGAAAAGTTAGTTTTCTATATTGACCCTGCTGGGGATCTAACCAAGGACCTCAGAGATGGCGACACCATGAAAACCGGTGTGCAAGCCACTTGATCACGGAGTGTCACGGAGGGTCACGGAGTTAAAAAAAACTCATAAATGCGTGACGCTATAAGAATTTTTCCTGAACTTGGGTCTTTATAAGGCGAGAGTGAATAGGCACTATTTAGGGGTACAAATTTCATAGTCGACCTTATCGTCACTTTCCATCAGGTCAGATGGAGGTCAAACGCACATTTATATTTTATAATAAAAATGAGATTTGAACCGGTGATCACTCAAATGAAAAGCACCCGTTTTTCCACTAAGCTTCGACCTGAGCGTCCCTTCTTACGTGTGTGCTGTGCCCTCATAGTTTGTCTTTAAGCCTTGAACGCATTAATCAACAGACGCAATTGCAGACCGATACCTCCATTGTACACTAAGCCAACTTTATTTTTTGGTCATTTTCTGTAAACAACCATATTTATTTACTAATATTCTGCTACCCGAATTTTGTGGAAAAATAAAGAAACAAATAGCAAAATTCGGACAAAAAACAAACAAAACGAATTTTGGGAAGGAAAAAGAAATAAGAACAGAACAGATCCAAAAATTTAGTTGGCATACGTGTTCATTGGAGGTATCGAAATATTATAGCTATCCGTAGTATAATATACACAGCGATGTATTTGAATTAACGCTAAAAAAACAACAACGTTCATACAAACCGCTGGCCGCATATACCAGAACGCTAGAGTTTATACCACTACAGCATGAATTCAAATTTTTCCTGTACTAATACGGTTCATTTTAAATGAATGAATGAATGAAAACCAAAGTATAGACTATAGAAGTGTCACAAAATACAGCGATTTTCTTGTAAAATTTCGAGATAGACCTTGCCCAACGCGTTATTAGCATAACCATACAAAGGGGGAACGCTGCCAGCATCTTGGGCACCTTGCCGCGGGGACCCAATTCTATTCATATAATTTAAAATCCTAGTGTTACTTTCTAGCACTTAAGATTTTATTGTACCATACCTGTATATGTATATATTTCAACTTATTGTTTAATAAAACAATTAAAATCATATTTTACGTAAAATTGTTTTAAAAGTATCCTCTCCTGTAAAATTTCTTTTTGTCGCTTATATGTAATGTCGCTGTAAGGGCTCGATATAAGGGTGAAATAGACGTTATGAATTTCGCGTAGGCGGTAGTCGGAACGCAAGCGAAAGACTCATTATTTTTCGCTTTTATCGCATGGACACACATTTTCTGACCGACTGGCAACTGTTGTGACCTTCTTATCCCACAGTGACAAGACAAATGTACTGTCTTCACACTCTGTAAGTACTTTAAAATTCGATCGAGATAAATGATGCAATAGCTTTAACTTAAAAGTATAGTTCTTGACGAATGTTTGAATCAGTTGTTGTCCGCGAATAAGGCGAAATACACACTTATCGCGCAATCGACATTTCTACTCATTGAAATAACGTAATAACGTTAAATCCCTCTCCTATGAAATTTGCTTTGGTGCAGATACGCGCTTTTTACCAATACTGCATACGCGGATTTGTACTATCCCCGATGATTTGACTCTAGAACTACCAGACCCGAACCAATTTAGAAAAGTTATTTTCCTTACCGGGAACCTTATCCAGATTTCACCATGCAAACTGTTCGGCCGCCGAGGTCGTCAAACAAGATCCCGTGTTTCGTTTGTTTACCGACATTAGCGAACCTATTTCGACGATTGTTTTTTTTGTTGGTGATAGAGTAGGTTGGTAGTGGTCCTATGCAAATTTGAAGAAAATATTCCTCCTCTAAGGGCTCATTCAGAGTGCAGACAAGGGCGCGGCGGCGGGTGCGAGAGAGCCTAGCGTCTTCCCTTTTACAATGCCGAAACGGCTACGAGCGGGTAGATCCACACGACGAAATAGCTAACAGACGCTAGACGCTAGACTAAGTACTGTGAACGGTACGGGCGGACCGAGCCAATAGGTTTACCCGTGCCCGCCTCGAGGCCCGCGCCCGGCACGCGCGGCCACTGGAGACGCAACGAACCTCTACGTACATTCGATTTAAACGCACCCGCACCCGCCGCCACTCTGAAAAAGCCTTAGAGTGGCAAATTTGGGGATGCTTTTGGTTTATTGAATTTAAATTCCGTTAACTGATTTCAATAAAACTTGGCAAATAGAATTTTTTTTTATAATGTTTAGTGACGCGACAAGTCGTCCGCCTAATGGTAAGCTACACGCCTGTCAATTACAGGTGCAGGACCATTTGGAGATTTAGATCGCAAAGACCTGAGGAGCACTGCTACTACGCCTGTCATCCTGAGACATAGTTGACAAGTCCCATGTGCCTGTAATTCCACCAGCACTTACCCTTCAAAACCAGAACGCAGTAATGCTCACATTACTGCTTGGCGGTAGAAATAGGAAGGTGGCAATACTTCCCCGGATGAGCTTTTTCACAAGGAGCTCTACTGCTTCTAGATGTAATTCCATAGAAAATGAAACAGCGGAAATAAATAAGCGAACTTTTGGTGTCAGTTTTTTTATAAGAAAGTTATGGTTATACTTATATAGGTTTGCTAATTTATTTATTTATTTATTGTAAATATGTTTACACGGCATTACAGTTCCATAACCAATGCGCCGTGAAACCAAACTAATTAAAAAATAACAATAAAAACGAAAAAACAAAACCAAAGACTGAAATAATAAATTAAACTATAGCACTATACTTGACTCACAAAATCTCAGGCATTCACAACACACAACCGCCCATCGCCATGCAAACAGATCACACTCCGGTGCTGATGCCAAGAGTTGATTGAGCATTGCGAGGGCACGGAGCAGTGGTGAGTTCCTGCGCGATACGGTACGCACCGGTGGGACTGCGAATAGTGCACGACGTCGCGCTCTTAAAACTATTTTAGGAATGTCTGGGACAAAGAGCCTTACAAGCTGTCCCACTAGCTCAGACAGTACGACTCGCCGCGTAATACCTGAGAAACAGATACCAGCAGCTAATAAGGTTTCTAAAAGAAATAAGACTCCTAACATTTTCTACAAGATTCCTAAAAGGTTCTACATAGATTAATATTGGTTTAATGTAACATCATACAATAAAATCATAAATAACAATCTGTTAAAAATCAAGTCAGGTATATTTAAGCTTTGACAGTGACAGGTAAATACGAGAAATTTATTGTCAACTTTGAACATAAAATATTAAATGTGGTTATCACAGACCACATAAATATTATAGTATTTACCAATGGCGACGTACAGGTATGTACAGCGTAGGTACGATAGAAAAACCACGCCCAACACATTATTTAGCATCAATGATAGTTTTAAACGACATTTAACAACGCCATTTATTATTAATCACTAACAGCTATTTTATTTAAGATTGGTCTGAGAGGGTGAGGTTCTAGTGAACTTTCTCAAGGGTTACAACATTTAATACAGTTAGTCTTATTTTATGGTTATCAAATAAACATTTGATTATTTCCATATTAACATAAAGAAAGCTAATTATAGTAGTTAACACACTGAAACATAGTTCAATTCCCCTACAACATAAACAAAAATCCTGATTAGGGCGCGTTCCCATTATGTCGTGACGACAGAACTATCTGTTACGTGTCTATCTGTAACGTGCAGTTTAAAGTGTCGTGCCTTGTATATTTAAATGAAGTTGTTCACATATAGTAAAACACGATTAAATGTCGTTCACGACTTTTTATCGTTACGACGACAGACTGTCGTGACAATCGAACGAGCTAGAACGACCGTCGTCTGACGATAAATAAAACGTCATCATAAAAATCGTCGTCATATTTTGACGACATATAATCGCAACTTCAACAGATTCTGTGGTGCAAACGACAAGGCAGCTGCCGTGAACCGATAAATTGTCGTCACGATCTAGTGGGAACAGCTAGACACGCCAGTTGTTCGACGATAAAATAAAGGTCCACAACACAGTTACGACAGATAGTCGTGATATGGAAAAACGCTACATGCGACAGTCGTCCAACGATAAATAAAACGTTACGACATAATGGGAACGCGCCCTTACGGTTCTGGTTAGTTCACTACTTTAGGGCCAAACATCACCAGAAAAACAACAGGCACGGTCGAAGAATTAGACTTAATTGTACACAAACACACAAATCAACAAAAGAGGGTGTTCTACATGCGACGTCAGTCGACCATCCATTGTTTTCTAATAGATTTACCATGATGGGAAAATATCTATTGTTTTGTCTATTAGTATAGTATTTGTTTCGATAGGAAAATTGGGGTGATTGATTGATGTTTGTTTATGATCGGTACTGGCAGCGTAGTTCCAGGTGTCCTTGAAGTGAATCTGAACTTCAGATTGAAATGTAAAACCCTCATCCCCAGTGTTGTAAAAAGCTAGAGTCCAGGAGTCTACATTTTGGGACTCGACTCCAATTCACAAGACTAGACTCAACATTATGAACGTCGGTATAAATATGTAACAATAAATACTTGCATTTCTGAGTGGGTTCAAATAAAAGTAAAACGTATTTAGATTATCGACAGCTGTAACCACGCCAAGTATTGTTTATTTCATACGTAAATTCATAACAGTACAGAAATAATTTACGCATCACGGATTTCGAAATAACGGTGCAGTGATTTTTTTTTTTGTGGAATTACACCTCTAGGTCGTTATAATTATTAATACAAAGATGAAACTCTTAGAAAAAAATTCTTCGATCCGGCTGGATTCAAACCAACGTCTTCTAGCAAACCGTGCCAGACGCTAGGCCAACTAAGCCACGAAAAGAACTAGCGGACCTTACGATTTTTTTTATGTGCTTGTTAGGTCTTTGTTTTGGTTTAACGACTTTTTTGTCGCGATCTGTGAGAAATCTATGACAGATTTTCTTTACTCACTCAGGCTTTTGTTTTCTTAAATAATTATCCATTACAATATTAATGTTACGCATACAGGTGATAGTTAGGGCCCCCAGCGCGTGACGTACATAGTTATTAGTGTTATTTTATTACCCCTTAATTAAATTGGATCGTACAACCCGTGGGCTAATAAAATTAGTTTTCCCTACAACAAACAAACTCAAGTAAGAGCCCTCTAGCTATTGCCTTATAAAGCAAAACAACAGCCTTCCACTTGATATGGCTCTGATACACTTCTTTCGTCTCGTCAATATGGCCGTTACGCCTCAGTGTTTTCATACATGTTCATCGGTTAGGTGTACCCTTGCACTGGCCTTTCTATAGGACGACTTCAATTGACAATCAAGATTGACAAAAACAAAGTCGGTCTTTTCCAGGCAATGTAACCTGTCCAGTCCTAAGGTCAAAGTCGGTTGAAGCATTGTGTTGGAAAGATTAGCCAGTCTAGGCACTGAGTTACTGAGAAAAAACTTATGTTCTTCAAAAAATCACGGAAGACAAGAACAAAATGGAATTCTATAATATAATTTAATTTAACTGCCTCCGTGGCCGAACGATTACCATGCCGGACTGCCATGCAGAGGTCCCAGGTTCGATTCCCGGGTCGGGAGAAATATTTGTATGCCCTACATTTATTTCTTTCGTGAGTTTGGGTGTAATTTGTGGTTGTCTAAGTGTCTCCATGGCACCCGCGACACAGGGTTTCCCTACTGAGGGGCTATGTTGAGTGTGTGCGCGTGTGCATTATTATATAAAACATTTTTGTTTGTCACACATTATTGTGATAAAAACAAATACTGTGAGAATTAACAAAATTTCAAGTATGACTTCAAATAGAAGTATGCATTAATGCATTAGTAACTGCCTCCGTGGCCGAACGGTTACCATGCCGGACTGCCACGCAGAGGTCCCAGGTTCGATTCCCGGGCCGGGAGAAATAGTTGTATGGCCTACAATTATTTCTCTCGTGAGTTTCGGTGTAATTTGTGGTTGTCTACGTGTCCGTGGCACCCGCGACACAGGGTTTCCCTAGCGCGGGTCTATGTTGAGTATGTACGTTATTAAATTTAAACTTATCCTGTTGGCATGTCGTTGAAAGTTCAATACCATCAATAGCTATTATTGCAAGTTGTGAGGTTTTGATTCTATTTTGAAATTTTTATCAATGTGCTGTCATCTAGCGATCAATAGCTGAATGCTGACGAATTCGAGATGTCAACTTGTTCTTCAAAAAAAGAAGCGAAGTAACAAAAAATGATTACGATTAACAAAAAATTTAAAATTTATTAAAATTAATCAAAATAAGACTTAATGATGACACAAAACACCACCATAGATAATATTACAAGTGCGACTATCACTTTTCCACTCAAAACTAAACAAAACTAAAATAACTAAGATATAAAAAAACCGATTAGATGGTGTTGTAGATCTCGAGTCACTAATGTCCGATAATATGTTACTAACCAATTTCCCTAAAAATGTCGATTGCGTTGATCATGATAAAGAGAAAAGTATATATCAGTTTATATATATTTAAATACATACAAGTAGCCTGATCTTACAAAACAAAGACATGAAAACAAAGTGATAGAAAATCAACAATTTTTTTTAGTACTTTACTAATCTGACTAAGAGACCACTCACGCTGGCGTCTTTCTAGCGTCAACGTCTTGCCAAAGCACGCACAGCGTCGACCCGAAGTCCGCGCGACCGCGACGCAACGCCAGTGCGGCGTGTACCCGACGTTCGGCACTATTCAGCAGTGCTCTCAGTGCTGACGTTGCGTCCACAAATTAGTTAGGGAAACTACGTTGTGTCGCCGCCTCGCGGACGTGTCGTGTCGAGTTGGAAGTACGCTGACACTAAAAAGACGCTAGTGAGGGTGTCTCTTAGAGTACCGCAGATTCGCTCTGCCAACTGAGCTATAATAGTGCTAGCATAAGCTCACAATCTCTATGCGAGAATATCAGTATCTCGCGCTTTACAGACCCCACACACTAGCGTCTTTCGAGCTTCAGTGTGTTGCCACGTCCGCGCGACCGTGACGCAACGCCAGCGCGGCATGTACCCGACATATGCGCCTCTAGTAGCAGTAAAGCTGTGACGGTGTGACCTCCTTACACCGTCATCTCGCTCACGTCACGTCATCTACTGTAAGCTATTTCTCACACTTTATCAATATCACCCAAATGTTTTCCTAAATTAATGATCATATATTTTAATTTAATTTTAAAACTCTTTTTTTCGGTTCCTCCGTCTCTTATGAGCCCAAAATAACCGTCCTTATTAATTATTTTCCTTTACTTAAAAGTACATAACACGTGACGTAGTCCTCTAAGTCAACTTTACAACACACTTCCTTCCTTTACTTACACTTACTTTTACACTTACCTAATCCCTTCTCTACCACTATTCTTATTTTATTCTTTTTCCATTTCTTTCTCTTTACCATTATACTTCAAAAAAATCCTGAATGATTTTTTTTCTCCGGCCCCCCGGGTATTGTGACGGTGTGACCTCCTTACACCGTCATCTCACCACTTTATATCGCCTCTCTCCGCTTGTATCCTATCATTTGTTTTATTTTACACGTATTTAAACTTGAATTGTTGCATCTTCCTTCACTTTCTCATTTTGTTTTCGTACCACGGTCACTCCCAGCTCGACCGCCACAACAGTCGGAGCTGTTCCAAATTCCATCGCGAATAATCGCTAATTCTGGTTCTTTACTACGTTTGTAATCATTTAATAAGTTAAATCATGTGTAATAATTTATAAGTCTACACCCTTCATGTATCTATTTCTGTAATTCAGTTTCTCGGCCCATTTAGTCCATTCAGTCCGTAGCAATGCGCGTTCGGAAACGGACGTGCCACGACGAAGTGAGTTAATTACACCTAACTCGTGTTTCGAGCGGCACAAGCCGCTGCGCGTAATTGACAATGAATTCCCAGCAACTCATTGCCAATGAGCTCCTGGCGTTCATTGTACACGCTATCGACACCATGGATGAAGTCAGCATAGTGCAGATATGCAAATCAAATTTCAGTGAAGATGAGATTTGCAGTGGCAAGATGCTGCTTTTCCAGCGTCTCGGTAAAGCCGAAGAGATGCCATCTCGCCGGAGGGATGGAGGCGTGAAGAGTCTCCAAGACATCATCACGCTGCTGAAGGAGACTGACCCGGACGACGTGCCTACATTCGTGGCGAAGGAGCTGCACAAGCTGCCCCCCGTCACGTTCGACCACGTCGATGTTACTAGGCTGCTGAAGGACATTACGTCCCTGAAGTCTAGCCTAGCCGAAGTACAGTGTAAATTAGAGGCTTCGGATAACATCATAAGTGAGCTGCGTACCCAAGTTGCGTTATTAAGCAATGCTGTTTCGGTATGTAGGTCACCAGAAGCCTCTAATGTAAACACACGACGCGGAGCTGCGCTGAATGCCTCGGTCAGCAGTTTCGAGTCGGCACACAATGCGTCACCATTCGTTGCTGCCACCGCGCATGATGCGCCGCGCCCCGCTGCCCGCCCCTCTGCCTCGGTGGAAATGTCACGCGTGTGCACGTCAACCCCGACACGTGCATACGCCGCTGTAGCCGCTGTAGCCGCTTCAACTAGCCGACCCGCCACTTCGAAATTCGAGCGGCGGCAATCGGCTAAGGATAAAAACAATTTCCGTGTGCCTGTCTCTGAAGTTGCAAAACCACAGAGGCAGACGGTCCAGTGCGACGAGGATGGCTTCACAAAGGTGGTGAAGAGGAAGCCCACCAGCCGTAACCAGTGTGGCACAGCTCCGACAGGACCGAACTTCCTGCTGCGTCCGGCCGTACCGACGACGCTGTTGTACCTGTCGCGGCTGCATTACTCCACGAAGTCTGAGGAAATAGTGGAGTATATCAGTCATAAAACCAAATACACCCTGAGGGTCGAGCGGTTGGAGTCTCGCCGCAACGTGAACTTCAATTCGTTTGTGGTGAGAATACCGACCGAACATCTTTCGACCTTCATGAAAGAGGAATTTTGGCCGAAGGGTGTCATATATCGGCGATTCCGCGGCCGGTTACCTGACACCAGATTGCGCCACACGTCGCCGATAAGGGAAATCGTGTAGATTAGTTTTTATTATTATATTGTATGTATGTTTGTTTTAAGGTATATATAATATACATAGGTGTATTTTGTTTTTATATTGTTATTGTTATATTATATGTATGTTAGTCTGTAAGGTATGTATCTATGGGTCCTAGTTGCCTGAAATAAATAAATAAATAAAAAAAAAAAAAAAAAAAAAAAATAAATAAATTTAGGGGTAAATGCCTTAATAATAAAGTGTAGGGAGTGTTTTATACTGTTGTACCTGTTTTTTTACATTTACCTTTTTATTGTTACAGCCCTTTCTTTAAACTTTACTTCTTTAATAAATTTTGTGGACCGGAAGTTTCCCATTTCATTGCCGTGAATTTGTTCACGGCTAGTTAGGGTTACAACCCTTTCAAAGCTCCTGGTGAAAGAGTCCGTCCAGGGTGACACTGCCACCTGACTTATTTCTGCCGGTAAGCAGTAAGGTGAGCTTTACTGCGTTCCAAATTTGAAGAGCTAACCGAACCATTTGAAAAACGCGCCTGCCACGGTTGTTAAACGTAATGGCTGATGTACGTGCACGTCGTCCTGCGTCACGTGCACCTCGTAAATCTTATACGTAAAATGTTCGTAGTACAATAAAATATGCACCTGTTGTCCACCGTACATAGATTATCAAAATCATCATAGAATCCGTAAAATTTTATAAAAAGTTATCGAGGAATTTCATTTGAAGAATCTTTAAAACTCCTCCTGAAAAAATTTCATTTTCCAAATATGGCCTTGTGGAATACATATACTTACCTTATGAAATAATTGGTCCAGGGAAGTACTGCCACCGCACCCTATTTCTGCCGCCAAGCGGTAACGTGAGCTGTATGTACTCTTTACATGCTCTTGTACTGTATTCTTTGCATGCTGGTGAAATTACTGGCACATGGGACTTGTCAACTTATATCTCAGGGTGACGGGCGCGCTGACAGCGCCCTTTATAATTTAAAGCTCTAAGACGCGCTGCAACTGCTATTGACAAGCATGTCGCTTATCACCACGTACACGACTTGTTCACTCCAGCACTTAGTATCATAAAAAAAACTATGACATAACTGACGTTGTAATTCGTTTTGGTGATTTATGAACCGATGATGATTCTTTTTTTGGCCCCATTTAAATTTGAAGAAAATATCCTCTGAGGGTGTTAAACTAGGGATGAATCCGGTTTCGCGCACTTTCCGGTACCCGATTTGAATAAAACTTGGCAAATAAATGTAATTCCACAAACTTTTGGATTTTTTATTTACGTATCAAGTCATTTACATGGTCATTTAGCCTCAACGAACAAATCGTGTCAATAAAAAATATTGTTGTTTGTACGATTTCACGTTGTTATTGTTTCATTTCGCTTTGCTAAATATGTGATTGCATTGATGTAACATGTCATTCGTTCGCGTTAACCTTTGTTTATTTAGTTTAGCCGCAAGTTTGATTCGGTGTTTGAATACGACGATTTAACTGAGAAATAGATACAACGATAGCAAATTGCGTTGTATTTATTTTCACTTAAGTGGGCAAGCGCCCAGTTTTGTATGAAAAACTCGACCAGGATTTTTTAAACTATTTTTCTAGATATATTGTGGATTTTTTTTTATAATACCAGGTGAGGTGAGAAGTTGTGGGTTATACACCTGTTCATAACAATTGCAATGCCACTCAGAGCTTTAAACTACAAAGGCCGGAGAGGAACCGCCACTGCGCCCGTCATCCCGAGTTATAAGTTGACAAGTCCCATGCCCCTGTAATTTCGCCAGCACCTCCTTCAAAACCGGAACGCGGTAATGCTCACATTAGAAATAGGTAAATGGTAGTACTTCCCTGGACGAAATTTCACAAGTAACTCTACTGCTACTAGAATATATATCTGGCACTAAATTTGAATGTTTTCATTATAATGTACACCGTATTTACGTGATAATAGACAAAATATTGTCTGGGTCTGAATCATTTCACAAAATATGTGTATTTTAATGTACACGGGGCAATTGTGGTTGATTGCAGCTGTCTTAAAACTGGAAGCATTGCTGCGTTCCGGTTTTGAAAGGTAAGGGTGCTGGTGAAATTACAGGCACATGGGACTTGTCAATTTATGTCTCAGGGTGACGGGCGCCGTGGCAGTGACCCTCAGATCTTTGCGATTTAAGGCTCTGTTATGGACAGGCGTGTAGCTTACTATCAGGCTCACGATTTATTCGTCCCGTCTCTTGATATTATAAACAAAAAAAACCACATCGATTGCCTGATCTCAAGCTAGGAAATTCCGCGTAATTCAATGATTACTAGAGTTTTACGAAACGAAATTAACACAGGTTTCAATTTTAAATTTGTTCTGATCTGGACGATCTGGGAGGTGTCGCAGAGTGAATTCTATTACTTTGGGACTCATATAAGTACGGGGAATTCCTTGGTTTGAGACCAGGCAATTGGTGTGGTTGTCTAGCATATATTATTATTATTAAAAAATTTTGAAAAGTTCGTTTATCCGAGAAAGAACTCGGGGCCTCCTAATCTAGCGTCCACATTGTTAACCGCTGCAACACCGAAGTCTCTGATGTTATTATAGAATGCTTAAAAACGGGACTTTCGGGATGATTCTTATTAAAAACATAGCAATTTTGGAGAAAATTAACCATGTAAGCAGACGTAAATGTTAGTGTGGCCTCTACAATATCTGTCAATGGTTACCTTTTCCGAAGCAATGTAATGTTTTTTGTTGATATTAGGGGATTGCAAAGATCTTTCAGATTCATATTTATATGAGATACTATTTTCAGTATTTTCATAACGTATCTAACAAATAAAAATAGAGGGGTGTGTGCACAGTAGTGTATATCTACTAATGTTCAGACTCGTTAGTTTATCACGTTAATGCAAGAATAGAAGAATGCATTATTTTGCACTTTTAACATCTATTTGTACTTAATCAATAATAATTTTAAAAAACGTATCGATTAGAATACCCTCCTTTTATTTTTTTTCACGGTAAAAAAAATAAAAGGAGATCTAAATATCTACAAATCATTTCTTAGTCTCTTTAATATATATTCTTCAATCACTAAACATTTATTACCTTCCTAAGCAAATTAAGTTCTAAAATGGATAAAAAACAAACTAATACTTACTCATATTATTCCTTTACCCGAGATCACTTCAAAACACAATTTTTCTTCTTAACCTCTTCGGTTAATTAATTTTAATAGTTTTCTTCGTATACGTACTTAAATAAAATAACCAGGAGAGCAGAAATCACGTGGCGTTCTCGAGCGGGCGGGGCTAGAACTAACGCTTACTATATGAGAGAAATTTATTAGCGTTGTTAGAATCGACCACCCTTATTTTCATGACTATCGCGCGTCTTCTAAAAAAGCTAAGCGAAATGTTATTTTTGTGACAAACAAATATTGTTTACTTGCCCGTAAAATAATAAAAGAATAAAAGTAATTAAACTTTCATATTGAATAAAGCTACGACAGTCTAAATTTAATTAATATCGTATTTTTTTATAAACCAAGTGACGGGACGAACAAGTCGCGAACCTGATGGTAAGCGACATGCCTATCCATAACAGTTGCAGTGCCCATATCTTTAAACAGGTAACAAATAATTAAGACACTCAAAATGTAACACTTAAATAAAAAATTAATTGTGTTAAAACTGTAACTACAAAAACTCGCCATTTTTTTTCAACTAATTACTTAGTGTAATTTATTTCATATGTCATGAAGGGTTGATGCATGTACGCGTGTATAAATATGTATATAATTGTATATGAGAGAGTAAGCGATATCTTTCGAGATTACTATATATTCCAGCAGTTTATCAATGAGGCTAAGGCGTAGCAAATTGAAGAATAAAATGTCTAATAACAATCTTGACAATCAGAATAAGAACCCTAAAATAATTTTTTTTAGACATATACTTCGTTTTTTCAGAACTAAAAAACGAAAACAAAGTATTTTCTTCAGACAACAAATTACAGTGAATATTATGAGATGTTTATTACTTTATAAAAAAAATTATGTTTAATGTTTGCAACCTCTCTGTTGGTTTAAGTTTTTTTTCGTGCAAGTTTTTGAAACATATTAAGTATGTAAAGATAAAAGTTTTCATTTGCGACGATGCGACCCCTTTCATCGTTATCCCACCTTTTTACCACCCTTTTTTCTAGTTCCTGGCCACCTAATTTGAAACTTCGAATCGTTCCTTCATTCCTTTTGTACGTCACTCTCACGTTTCTTCGTTCCGTCGGTACTCCCAACAAAATTCTCGAGGAGAGAAGACAGACGTGCTATCTCTCATCACTCCATACTAAATTGCAAATAAAATTTATTGTATACGTTTTATAACGGTGTAACGTGTTTGTGCACATACATCATACACACACACACACATGTGGAAAAGTTGGAAATGTTGAAGTTACCATAAACAGTTCCTGATACGTCAAGAAATCACAAACCTCTACAAGGACTGCAACAGGGCTCTAAAGATTGCACTACAACCTTACAGTACCTTACAGAATCTTTAGTTAATACTACGAATAAAAAAAACTTAATAAACACATAAAATTCAACATGTTTGAGAAATTCAATGCACGATATTTATTAAATTGCTTTGCAAAATGACAATGATCTAGCGCCTAAAAGACCCAAAATTTCCTTCTGTGTAATGCTAAAACAAAATGGCTACCGTAAAGATGTCGCGCGAAAACATATTAAATAATCAAACGATTGAAGAAAAATTTCGAATAACTTTTCATTGAAAAACAACCGACCTCAAAAGCTTACTTAACGGCTTTTTTCGGTTTCCATGGCATCCCCTCATTAGATTCCGACTTCTTGGTGACAATGGGACTGTTATGGACTCCTTTGTACATTTTATACTTTTTTCTGGTAGCCATGGCGATGGCGATTTGTTGATTACTTGTATTGTGTCAAATGAACGACAAAAAAAAAAGAAAAAGTCGACTTTTATTTGGGGAAAACATTGACTTACAATTATATGGACGTCGGGTCCGCGCTAAAAAGTGTCCGCACTTGTAAGGCGCTAAAATCGTATACAGAGCGCCAAACTCCGCTTTAGTCTTCATTTGTTGGACTGACAGCGCGATACTGCGATGACATTACAATTTAAATTTCGAATAGGTTGACTTGGGACATTTTTTTCATGGTTTTTGTATTAGACCCGTCGTCCATTTATTTGTAAGTCAATGGGGGAAAATAATTTTTTAGTTTGTGATAGCCGAAACGAACCCGGAACAGCATCGTCGACATTACGTCGAGAGAATACTTCAAACAAAAAAGAATTTTCAAAATCGGTCAACAATTCATGGAGAAAGCGGTAAGTACACTGACATACCTATAAAATTTGAGGATTTTCCTCGATTTCCTTGGATCATCTCATCAGATTCTGACTTGGTGCCAATGGGACCACCACGAGATGTTGGCACCCCTTGAAACAAAAAATAATTTCACAATTGCCAACATAAAAATCGGTCCACGCTTGCCACAGAAATCGGAAAACATACATACAGCCGCAAGTATAACCTCCTCCTTTTTCTTGAAGTCGGTTGTAATGTCGGAAAATTAAACTATCGGACAGTACGGCCAATTTAACGCCTTAGCCTGTTTCGAAGGACGAAAAATTTTACAACTAATGCTAAAAAAACGAAGTATACACATAGACAACATATCACTTAAGCAATAACTTGTAAAGACTGAAATTTACTTTAGACCTAATCGTAATAGTGCTAATAATAGTATTTACTTTTTATATAAAAGTTCAAGGTTATGTAGGTAAAACAAGGTCTTGCAATTAACATTGCATTCGTCTAGTCCGTTTGTTATGTCAACAAACAAAATTTATAGAAGCGTTAAAAATACATTTTGTAGCTACATGAACACTTAGAAATACATATGTCCAATTAATTATAAAAGTATTTGTACGGTTTTCATATACGTGTAAGTTCTTCGGTTAACATTCGCGCGGTTTGCAACATCAAATACGTTATTCACGAAGGCGCCCCCTATTGGCAGGCATAAGAACTACAAGCCGTTATTTCGATCACCTTTCGTAGCGCGCTCCACCTCAACAAGGCGAAATAATGCCCGGTGTTCTCTAAAATATATAAAATATGTAAAATCTCATGAGACCATGAAACCTGGTGCTTAACATGCATATCGTGAACTTGTCCATAACCTAAAGCCCGCGCCCCGCAGATCAAACAATCCTCAAATTTTGGTGTCACCCAAATCGCAGCACGCTGGCGGCTAACAGCCGTGGTCCAGCAGCTCCTGTATTCGTCAACCAAATCATGGTACGTGGTGCTTTGCTCAGTATTTGCCATTGACGGTGCAAACCTGTAGATACGGTTCTCATCTCTCAAAAGGAATCGCGAGACGGCTCCTTGTGGAGCTACATCTACCCTGCAGATGTGTGGATCCTTTCCATTTTGTTAACTTCGTTCCCCATACAGTATTGTTACAAAATGTATGGGGTGCACTAATGGCGCCTCCCTGTAAGACCTGTTAGTCATATTCATATCGAGAATTTTGATGGGCGCAGAGATGGAACGAACTAAAACGTAAGAATAATGAAGAAAACGAATTCGAGAACGATTCAAAATTTCAAAAGTAAGTGGCCAGGAACCAGTAAAGAGGGTGGAAATGGTGAAATGCCGATGAAGGACGTCGGATCATCATACCCTGTACATCTGGCGCACCGTGGGCAACAATCAGCGAAAACCTTACACCGATTGCGAATCTATACAATTTTAAAACATTTTTTTTTAAATATATTTGTACGAAGTCAAATTGAGAAATATGTATCTGTACTCATTTTAAAGCTTAACGAAATAGGATGAGGTTAGAATTAATTTAATTTACAAGGTCCATAACGACCTTAATTTATATTATCTATCACCATGCATATAACATTATGGTATGCAAGGAAGTGTTGCATATTGATATACTCGTACATTCAGCTTTCTTTATTTCAATTTTCTTTGACGAAAATTGAAATATTCATAAGTTTATTATTACAGTAACCACTTGCATCATCCATCATATGACACTTTGAAGGAAAATCTGATTGAATTTCCTCAGTAAACATTTATTGTTTTATATACATATTCAACTATGTCCAAACACGTGATTTATTGTTTTACACATAAAATAAATATGAACAAAATTAAATATGATGAAAATGAAAAGTAAATATTTCCTGTGTAATTAAGGAAATAGCGTTCAGTTCAATGTCGTAGAATATTTCTGGATATGGCACGGTACAGCCATCAACCTAAATGGCTGCATGTTAGAGTAGTTATCTAAGAAATTTATGGCGAAAGCTGTGTTTCAGAAAGTTCAAAGAACATGTGTAAAATGTAAACGTTATGAATATGTGTAATTTTATAAAATTACAGGCATGTGGGACTTGTTGAATTGTGTCGCAGGGTGACGGGCGCATTGATAGTGCCCCTTAGATCTTTGTAACATAAAGCTGTGAATGGCGCTGCAAATGCTATGGACAGGCGTGTCGCTTACCAACAAGCGCACAACTTGCTCGTACCAGCACTTGATATAATAAAACAAAGTTGTTTTTAGAAGACAAATCAAAAATCAAAATTTTGTGAATGAACTAAATCTACCTTTGATATCGAAACAGAAACTAATGTCCATAGATTACACAATATCATGGTTGTTAATTTTATTTCCAGATTCATATTTATTTATAGGGTTAGTTTGTTACCACGTCTAGTTCTAGTTTTATATCAGTTGACTCAAAACATCACCATGGATAAAGTAAATAAAAACAAATCACTATTTAATAGCAAAACTGATGGTAGTGACTATAGTGACTGGAATCTACAGACACAGCACAGTGTGGAACTAGTGCACAAATTAATGAAGAAGTTAGAAATATACACAGGATTGCAAGCTTTGGCTTGGAGTGAAGGCGAAAAAAATTGAAATGTTATTAACGGAAAATTAAATAAAGTCAGAACCATGAACGTATTTGTAAAATCAAAACCTGGTCAAAATTTACATGATGGTAAGTAGAAATAAATATTTCAAAGCTGTCGAGATCTTAACGCGTTTTAAAAATGCCTTGAAACATTTGTCAGAGAATCATTGAGTTATATAACAAGAAACCAGAGTTTCTCAAATACAGGTCATTAACCAAGCTTAGTAAAAAAGAAACAATAACAAAACACAAGTTCATCGGTCACTCCTTCGATCATAGCCGGTCAGCTCCTGAAAAGGTCACATCAGCTTTGGCCGTAAAGCGATGCGACTGCATCGCTTTTCAGAACGCTTTTAGACTTGTGACCATATCTAAAATGACATATAGTTAATTCGGGATGTAGTAATTCACATACTACCTAATTCAACTTTAACATTATCTTCCTCAACAGAAAAACAACCGCAAAACAGCAAATCATTTCCAATAAAGCGATCACGCTCAAAAGGCTTAATCGATAGATCAATGGCCCTAACTCTATATGTATCAAGAATATTTGGAATAGCCCCAGTGTCTTTGGAGAAGAAATACAATTCTATATTTGTCAAAGTTTCGCCTGGGATGTATACTTACAGCTGCCTCCTTCTGTTTATTATTCGTAAGTTCTATCAACATTCGTCTGTCTAGTCTAATCTGTGGCACATCGTAGGCTATCACTGCTTATTTATCAACTAATTCAGTCAATATTAGATTATTGTTAGACATCTCTGCTTTTTTGCTTGGCAGACGATATAACAATTGCAATAAACCCGTATCTAAGACACAGCAAGACAGTGTTGCTCTGCATTGGTTTCATAACACAGAATTTCTAAAGGTAAAGATTACTCGCATTTGAAGAGTCATAAAACCTACAGTTAATAAATGAATTCCTATTATCGTCGTATTTGAACGATTGATGTGTGTCAAAGTGTTGTGTTTCCTTAATTTGTGATTAATAACCAATAATCCTTCGCTCCTCTCTCAATTGAATATAAATATGTACTATATGGTGACGAAGTCTTAGGACGAGCCAATATTGATGGCATTGATGCTTACCAATGCATCGACAGCTTAGATGGTGTGGTTACGTATCACGTATGGCGGAGGACAGACTGGCGAAGCGCATCTTCTACTCTAAACTTAAAGAGGGTAGATGGAAGCCTGGCGGTCAATCCTCAGGTACAAAGATGTTGAGACGAGACATATGAGAAGATACAACATGAAGAATTATGAAGATGCAAGTCCACGAGTCCGAAAATCGGCGTAAAGCTGTACCGGACGCGAAACGTGATGAAATAAAGAATGTTAACTATAATTACGTTGGCGGTGTACTCACGTGCCCTCAATGTGCACGAGGGTTCGCCGCGAAGATTGGCTACATTAGTCATCTTCGAGCGCATCAGCGCCAACTCAACTAGGAGTCGAAGTGGCCTTGACCAAACACGGTCGGATAGATAGAGAGATAGATGGTGACAAAATCTACTATTATCCATTAGTGTTACGCCTAATTAAAATATAAATTACTTACAGATACTGGCATTATATCAGGTGTCATCTTAGACTTTTATGAAGATTCACACCGTAGTGTGCGTGTGAGATCAGCAACTGCTTCTCTAGCATGGATCACGGAAGTTCTGGGAATAGTTGTTTTGATGACATTTAGCGTATATAACGGGCCGGAACGAATGAACTCTATGATACACTGCTTGAATGTTATTGAGAAGGTATGCTTACTTATTTTCTTTTCAATACAGGGTAGAATAAAACGAGACACACGAAACCATATATTAGATACTTTAATCACATTTTTTTTTAAACCGCGTCATATCCATACAAAGAAGTATACAAGAAATTGCAGCTAATTATCTGCTTCTAGGGATGACAACCTATAACTTTAAAGAAAATTTATAGTTTCCAATATATCAAAAAGTACCTAATCAAGTATAGAAAAAATCTACCGAGTGTCCTTGGTTTTGTAGTAACACAACCAGGCATTCACTAAACTACTATCTCACAACACACACACCTATCCATCGCATCGTGGTAGTATTTTAACTGTTAATTGACTTTGTTTTTTTCTTAGCAACCCTTGTAAGCACAAGGGTTGACTAAGAAAAAACATCGGTCATCTTGGATGAGAAGC
Organism: Hyposmocoma kahamanoa; assembly: GCF_003589595.1. Classification (NCBI taxonomy): domain Eukaryota; kingdom Metazoa; phylum Arthropoda; class Insecta; order Lepidoptera; family Cosmopterigidae; genus Hyposmocoma; species Hyposmocoma kahamanoa. Next base: position 1,348,957 of record NW_020653415.1, read on the forward strand.
CAGTATTTGTTATCAGGTATTGGAAACTAGGGGACTTAAATAGCATACGTCTAGCCTAGTTTGAGCTCCATTCGCCTATATCAGCTCCTGTCTTCCGTCCTTGTACTTACTTTAACTGTTATAAACGTAATACTAACTGTACTATGTACATGATGGGAGAAAATGATCGATTTCATTATTATAATTACTTAACAAAGCAAATTATTATTTTGACTTAAAATTTCCGTACGAAATGAAACTATTTTTTCGGATCTAAATCCCATATATTTGTATTTTTAAATTATAAAGATTAGTGGGTGTTCCGCAAGGGCCGTGTTTGGTTCCTATTTTATTTAATGAATATGTTTTGTTTTAGTATAATTATTATGGGGCTTTTATTTGCTTCTTGTGATAATGTCATGACGATCTGAATTACATAGTTCGTGATTTTTTTGACAGGTGAACTCCGGGATCGCAAGACATGTTCCAGAAAAACATATAGAACAGACGGTACTTACTATTGGAAAACTGTTTCTGTTATTTGGAAGTTTATTATACGTATTTGATTTCTATATATTTGTTAATGAGGCCTTAAATGAAGGAAAGGACAGTAAGTTAACAAGCAAACTTTTAATGAAATATGCGTGTATCTCCATCTTCTTTCATATGGAAACGAACCTGTACTTATTTTTATCCCATTACAAATAGCTACAAAGAGGTTTTTTTATCGAGCACGAGATATTACACAAATGTAAACTCATTCGGTAACTGCCAAAAATTTTTTTTTTTCACGTAAACAATTTAATCTTATATAATAAATGACAAAATATGTAGTTTTCATTTATTTATTCAAATTATTAAGTAATGAGGCATTTAGTAATTTATTTATTTATTATTTTTGTGATAATCGTTCATATAAATGTTGCACAATAAAAGACCCAAAGATGCAGAGGTAATAAACAAATGGAACGTTTTCAACGTATACTTAACACAACTAAATTAACGTGGTCGTGTATTTTAATTGGTCGCATTACCTTATAGGTATTATTGTTGTGTTTTCGTTATTTTCGGTTCAACTGGCTTTATGCTAACTTTCGTTTGGTGAAATGCGTTGAAGGTGGATAATTCGATACTGACCCGAAAGAGGTGCAAAATTCGCCAAATGTTTTGTAAAAAAAAAACCAAGATCAATAATTTGAGTTTGTATATTTATGCTTGAGTATTTTAATTTTTATACCCTTCATATTTAAGGGTATTCATCCAAAATCTAGGTAATAAAAAGGACAGGTATGCAGTGCCATATAAAAGGCAAAGTAAACTATATGCACAGCATGCGAAGGTTATAATAACTCTAGAAGGCTGCTTATTAACCTATACAAGCAACCCTATCGATCACTAAGACCCAACAAATGGGCCATTATTTTATTTTAGGACCAATTTGGAATACGTTTACAGATTTTTTAAATTTTTATAAACTTATTATTTATGTACCGTTACATTTTTATTTATGTTTATTAACATTTATATTATTCATTAAATACATTTGCAGCGATAATTTCTGGCTATTTCTTAAAGTTATTGACGTTTTATCGAGGAATGATGAGAAAAAAATACTACTGCGTTACTTTCATACAAAATTATGTTTTATTGTTAGGAACATGTATTTTGGTTCGTAAACATATATCACGTAAAAAGTAAGGACATTATACGTTAATCTTACAAGTTAAATCACAAAATAGTCTCAGTCTAGTTATTTATTTTATAATAAAGTTTCTTACTGCGTTACCAATCAATAAACTTAAATGCAATACTTTTCGAAAAAAGGACTAAATAATAATATTTTTTTGCTTAATGTCTTAAAAATAGCTCCAAATAAGGTGAGTCATAGATATTATTTTTAGTTTAAGTTTATTTTTAATATAGAATAGCTGATATGTTAGTGAATACTATCTGGAAACGAGGGACAAAAAGATAACGCAGTGGTTAATTGGTAACGCAGTGGTTTCTCAATCACAGTCTTTAAACTTTCTTCAATTAAAACTAATCATAATGTAAGAAAACAATCAAACAAAAATAAACAGAACTCTTCGTTAAATAATAAACATTAAAATCTTTGAAAATAATCAACTTATAAACAACTAAAAACAACTTAAATCAACAAAAATATATCTCAACACAAGGTCAGTCTCATTTTTCAAAAATGTTCAATGGCACACTGAATTTGAAGAACTCACGTCTACCCTTTTTAATTATTTTTGGTTTCGGAACTATCTCCAAGATATTTTCATAAGGCTCGTAAGAAATATCTTTCTCCATGGCTTTGAATAGTTTCCCAGAATCATCGACAGATTTGAAAAACATTATCTTTACCTCTCCCTCTTCATCAACACCGCTTTGAGCGACGCCCAGGTAACAATAAGATTTATCTTTGTTAGAGATCACTTTTACTAAGACGTAAACCCCCATGAATACTTTGGATGGGTGTACATTTTCCTTTTCAATCAGGTCTTTTTCATGTCGATTGGAAACAGAGGCTTCTTGTTCTTTCACGGGTTTATGTTTCGAAAGAGGCTCGTCATTATCCGTGCTTGAAGAAGAATAAACCATTTCAAAGTAAGCCTTCTTGGAGTGATTCACAATGTTGGTTATATTCTTTAAGACTTCCTCCTCATTCATAGCTTCTGCACAATGGCTTTCTGGAGACTTATTGATGTTTTCCTCAAAATAATTTCTTTTAGGAGGTTGTTCGAATGTGTTACCGAAATCATTCCCTTCTGGAGATAGCCTGATTATGCTGGTAGAAATAGGAATTGGCCGATATCTTTTTGGTGACAAGCAAGCGCAGAAACCTCTCTGACAGAAGCAACTAAGGTCACGGTACTGCAATTCACCTGGAGTATCCGAAAAAACTTGATGTACCTGCATAGTACCACGAAGCGGGATAATATCTTTGGGAACAGTCTGCTCAACCTTTTCAATATCGGCATCAGTCACAAAGTATAGTTGGATTTTGCTGGAGTCTTTCAGAGTGTTGAAAAAAGTCTCTGCGTCAGGAATATCACAGTGAGAGGCCACTTTTCTGTCAGCTGCACGTTTGAGATATCCACCAACACCATCAGCAGCGCCCTTTCCATGGCCTGCTTCGAAAAAGTTCCATGTCATGCGTTCAAAGCCATAATCTTCGAATGTTTTTGTGCAGATGAAATGAAAGTTCAACTTCTGCCGGTACTGAGTTGCGGGTCCGTCGGAGAAGATATGAATGGTTTTTACGTGAGAATGGTTGTCTTTCAGGTAACTAATAACTGGGTGAAGGTGGGCCCAAATGGACGCAGGATTGTGAGAATTATTACCTGATACGGTGCAGAATGAACTGACCTGCAGCTTATATTCACCGTCTTGTTTCATATACATAACTCCAGTATGCAAAGTTACTTGCTTGCGCGATCCTCCAAAATGATGAGACTGGATTTCCTCAAAATGTTTACAGCTGTAATTTTCGCTAAAATCAACATGCAGCACAGCTTCATCACTTTTCAGATCATCTATTGCTTCCCGGTAACTCCTGTACTGTATTTTAATATTATAAATATGTTTTCTTAATGTAACTAGAGCCTCTTTAAATTTATCTGCCAGTTCTGCGACGGTACCTTCGGTAATTTCCTTTATATTTTTTGTAATTTTTACTTTCTTGCCTGATTTGTCAACAATTTCTGTTTTTGTAACCCATTGTTGCCATTTAAGTAATTGGGATTGATCCGGTATTTCGTACTGTATTTCTTTAATTTTACAGGTGTCGCAATTGCCAGTCATGCAAGCTCTGTTATCTGTAGCACACACGGTGTTCTCAATAGCTTGGGTGATGTTAGATTCGGATATAATTTTGTGTCTGTGAAGAGCATTCAACAAGTATTGTGAATTAACATGTGTCTTACATAGACAGGTATCTCTGCCATCAACAGTTGGTGGCTTTATATAAAAGGGTCTTTGCTTGGTAAAGTAAGAGTATGAACATCTCTCGTTAGGATTTTCTCTTTTGAATGAATTGAAAAGATTTTTCATTGTATCCAGGAGGTATCTTTTCTGTACTTTTTTCTTTTTGCACGTCACTGTTTCTCGTTTCCCAGCAGTAGCTCTGGATACATCATCACGATCATAAAAAATCTTTATCTTCTTTGCTAGGATGGCCTGTTTAGGTGCAATCTGACTTTGTTTAATTTTGTTAATGCCTATAGTTTCTTGCACAATGGCGACTTTCATTCTAGAATTTTGTATAGACTCTCCTTGGAATATTTTTTTGATAGCTCTTTTCTCTTTTACATTATTCATCCTCCTGTAACGATCTTTGATGGCATTGGATAAAACTGCATATTTTTTGTCGCCAGATTCCGACTGGTTTGCATTTACGGTGTTTTTGTATCTTTGGTATCTTTTTTTGTACTTATTGCACATCTTTTTTAGTTTTTCTATTTCTTCCTGCAATTTTGAATTTTGTCTATATAATGCAGACCGGTCTCGTCTTACTTGTCTTCTTCCTCTAGACCGCGAAGAAACGGGAGTTCCTGAACGTGGTGTGGAAACTGGGGTTTCGATCATAATGGCTTGTAATGCTTTTTGACGCTCTCGACGTTTTTTGTTTGCAATCTTCCATTTGCGCTTAGCAGATCTATGTTCCGTTTTTGTCATATCCTTTACGAGTTTTTTTTTCGCGTGGTAACGTTCCCGATGTTTTCTTTTGGCTTCAGCATTCTTAACTGGATTTTCTTTTAATTTTTGCCTATAACGCCGTTGTTTTTCAGCCGCTGTTAACGCCATTGAGTCCGAAATGTTATGCTGTAACAATATAATATGCTCAAATGTTACATTGGTACCATGAATTGAGTAACATATAACTGAAAACTATAAGAAAAGCCACTGAGTTACTATAGCTACAACTGCGTTACTATTGCCAGTAACGCAGTGTAGCGGTAACGCAGTTGTAAAACAATAACCTATTTGAAGGTAGTAATTAAATAGATACACATACATAGGATATCAAAATGCCCTCAAAATTGTAACTAATTTTTACATACATTGCATGAAACAAAATAATCAATATCTAGAAAACTCACCGTACGTCGCCGGTAACTCAGTGGCCTCACAATAAACACACGCGCTTCTCTCCAGGACTCTCGTGCGACTGACTTGGTTATTTTACCCGCCCCGCTCCCCCACCTACACTCCGATACAAATACACAGCCATTCAAACGATCTTAGGTGTAAGGAAGTGTAAAAAGGTTGATTTATGGTTGACTTTCCTATGGTAACCTTGTGTAGGTGTATTTTTGCTTGGCCTTGGGGACTCGGCCAGGAATATTTAATTGACCCATAATATGTTGTTATAAAATCATTCTTATTACCGTGAAGTGAAGTTCAAACAATGAGATATTAGTTAAAATATTCAAAAACATGGTTGTCATTGTATTTTTTTTCAGACGTTGCGCTTGTTTCAAATGACTCGGTTCGAAGGACAGCCAATTTTTATATGAAAACAATTGCGTTACCAAAAACAACAACAGAGTTACCGTAATTTTTTAAATAAATATAGTATTTTACTTAAATTTATAATATTTTCTGTGACGGGTGTCTAATTAGATTGCTACCGACGGTAGATTTATTCTTGATTTTAATTTATTTAATTTAAAAAGTATATTTTTTTGCAGGGGACCGATAATTGTACCCATAATAAAATAATGGCCCAAATAATAACTGCAGGCCTGTTCTCAACTCCTTTTTATTGTCTATTGTCTGAAGAAAAAAGTTTACAAACACTGCGTTTTTGTTTACATCATTTGTAATGTTAAAAAAAGAAGTTTATCCTATATTTTAAAAACACCTGATTCATCGGGAGGAGTGCTTTAGAAAGCTCAAGGCGTATCTGGCACGCAATGTCGACGAATCGTATACCACCCCACGACTTGGTTTCTTATTGACAATACAATTAAGCACATCCAGATTACAGCCGTATAAAAAGTAGGAAGATTAATTATTTTTGTTTAGGAGAGTATTCTTGAAAAGCAACGATATATAACAACAGTTTTAGACCCAATGTCCCAAAGTTGCGACATTGTGCGATGTTATTAATAGACACTTCATTAGTATTTCCAATGTCTATAGACGACGGCAGCTACTTACCATCAGATATCTCGTACCACCTGGTATACAACCGAACAGTAAACGGAATAAAAAAAAACTAATGAAATATAATTGTAATATAATTACTTATTAGCCACCAATAGTCTGATATCACAATAACTTTATGTTCCTTTCAGTGAAAGTGGCTTGCCTGTACATGAGCTTCTACATAGAGTTAGTGGCGACGTTTCCTCTCGAGCTGCTGTTCATGGACATCGTGATGAAAATCGTCTCAACGCAAAAAGCTATCAACAATGCTTTGATGGACTTCATCTGTCAAATTGACAAGCGAGGTTATATACACGATGACATTTAAATCATTTAAGTAACTATATTAAGCTGGGCAGCGATGAGTGAGTCCAGTTACTCCCACACCCACTGTTCCTTGTGAAAGAGTTCGTCCAGGAAAGTACTGCCACCGAAGGGTAAGGGTGCTGGCGAAATTACAGGCACATGGGACTTGTCAACTTATGTCCCAGGGTGATAGGCGCAGAGGCAGTGTACTTCAGATCTTTGCGATTTAAAGCTCTGCGTGACACTGCAACTGTTATGGACAGGCGTGTCGTTTACCATCAGGCGCACGACTTGTTCGTCCCATCACTTAGTATTGTGGTGGACTTACGGTCTCAAGGTAAGTAAAAGTTTGGGTAGCACCAAGAAAACTGTATACAGTTCCACTTACTTCAATTAAGCATATTGTTCTTTTACAAGCATACAACATAAATAGTTCACAGTAATATAGACTATAGATTACACACACAAAGAAGTAGAAGATGAAGGCGAAGAAATTAGGAAAATAGCACAGCGATAGAAATACGCAAAACATGAATAATTCGCAGAGCAATCGACAAAAGCCTCTCGTAGGTGCAGACGCTAACCAATCGTGCCTCGCGTCAGTGCGTGTGCGCTGCGGTGTTCATATCAGTCCGCTAGATATTTAGTCGTTACGATTTTTACTATATTACAGTTTAGGTAAGTTAATATGATTACATTTCACTTAGTTACTTATTTTAGTTTGAAAGTTACGTAATACAATAGTACCTAATAATAGTTAATGTATAAGAAATAATATCAACTTTATATAAATGCAATATAAATATAAACTTAGTTTTAAGATTGGTATAATAATTAATTATGCTTTTATTTTACAGCTTCTACTAAAGTATTTATGTTACTAGTGGAGTAGGTACGCCACAGTATCTTAAAAAAAACCACGTGTCACTCAAGCTACTTTTTTTATGAACACGAGCAAGCTCTCTTCGGTTCCCGCCAAACCGAGCCGAAAACTCGTACTCGTTCTCACTTGCTCGGCTCGACAACCTTCGGAGTACACTCGAGTCGCAAAATACCGACAACAATATGAAACGAGCCGCGAACAAGGCGGCGCGAAACCGCGATGAATATTCGAATGGGATGCTTAACTCATGCTTCGCGGGTAGTTTGCGAATTCGCGTGTGATGCAATTCACGATTCGCAAGTGTGGAGAGGCCATTTGGACTCAAACAAGGCGAAAATTGTTTTATTATGATTACAAAATTATGACCAAACAATAAATAAATCGCACCCTTCGCACAATAAAGCCACGTGTGGTGCTTTTATTAGGTACATGAAAGTCATAAAAATAATACAAATGTCTAAAAAGTCGTTGCAAAACCAAATACAAAGACACGACGCGAGCACATAGAAAAATTCGTGAGTTCCGTTGGTTCGTTCCGTGGCTTAGTTGGTATAGCGTCTGGCACGGTATGCAAGAAGACGTCGGTTCTATCTTTGTATTAATAATTATAACAAACTAGTGGAGTCATTTCACAAAAAAAATTGAATATCAATTCAATAAAAATTTAATTAATACAGTGAATAGCGACATCTCTCGCGAGGACTGGTAGCTGTAAAGGTACTAACTGGGTGATAAATCTTTCATAGATTTCTCATAGATGGCGCTACGACTAAAAAGTCGTTGAAAAACCAAATACAAAGACACGACGCAAGCACATGGAAAAATTCGTGAGGTCCGTTGGTTTGTTCCGTGGCTTAGTTGGTATAGCGTCTGGCACGGTATGCAAGAAGACGTCGGTTCGAATCCGACCATATCGAAGGAATTTTTTCTGAGTGTTCTATCTTTGTATTAATAATTATAACAAACTAGTGAAGTCATTTCACAAAAAAAAAATTGAATATCAATTCAATAAAAATTAATTAATAATACAAATGTTTCATGTAGAAACAAATTATGTATATGTGTAATTTTATAACGCTCATTCCGTCTGTAGAATGTTAAGCCCCCTGAAAAGTGGTCGTTACAGATTTATTTGTTTATTTATTAAATACATTTTAGGAAAATTCACGGACAAATAATACAATTATAGTATTTTCACCAACATGAAACAATACAAAGTGCTTAACAAGCCAAAAAGAGATTATATGAGAAAACAAAGAACACAGTCATTAAATTAAAAAATAAATAAACAAAAAATACTAAAATAATAGACAATTAAACGAACAAACCAGTTTATTCATCGCTTATAGGATGGAAAAAAGAAAAAGAAATTCATCGCCACGTGATGTGTCAAAGTGACGGCTAGTCATTTCTCGCCTGACTGGTCTATGCTTGAACAAAACAAATCAAATTCATTATGATTTACTGTCACATTATTAAAAAGTCTCAATGCACGCACCATGTACGTATTGTGGCCGTAGATGTGGCCTTATTGCACCGATTGGTGCGAAATATAGTTCTGATCTTAGAATAATAACGCATAGAAACCTAGTCCGCACACGCTAAGTGAGGCAAATTGAAGCGCGCCAAAAGGGCCTACACGAGCGGGCGGGCCTTCAGTGCTCAAGGTCAACTTGCACCGCGAACAGATCAAGAATTTTAGCTAAAAATGACGAAATATGCGATAAATGAGTGTAAAAATACGTCAGACAAACATAAAATAGATACTAACATCACATTCCACACGGAAGTAACGCGTTTCAACTTGTATTTTTATATAAATATTCACTAAAACCGAAAATTAACCTATTACTAAAACTAGCCTACATGAATTTGATTTTTGCCTCACTTGTGACAGTTCGTTTGATATGAAACTATCATTCTATGCCATTGACTTACAATTATATGGACGTCGGGTCCGCGCTAAAAAGTGTCCGCACTTGTAAGGCGCTAAAATCGTATACAGAGCGCCAAACTCCGCTTTAGTCTTCATTTGTTCGACTGACAGCGCGATACTGCGATGACATTACAATTTAAATTTCGAATAGGTTGACTTGGGACATTTTTTTCGTGGTTTTTGTATTAGACCCGTCGTCCATTTATTTGTAAGTCAATGTTCTATGCGTTATTATTCTAAGGTTCTGATATTGTACAAACACCACAAGACAACTTCAAATTGATGTCGTACTTACGATGTATCTCATTACTTTTTTACAGAACGACACGTAAACGTCATCGACTTCAATTGTCCATCTAACAAGGTTAATTTTGATCCTTACGAAAACTTTTTAAACACTACGAAGGGTGTTAAATTATCAGGTAACACGTATAACACGTATCCTACATTATCGTTTACCTCACTTGTTACTACTGTCTCTTAAATATTTTTTAGGAATAAAATTATTTGAAAAATAGGTTTTTTTTTAATAAACGATTTTTTAGGCTTGATATATATTTATCTGTTCCGTCTATATTAGAGTATATCTACGGATAACTTATAAATGAACTGCATTCAAGATAACACTAATCACAACATTATGTTTAAGCGTACTAAATTGATAGTCAAAAATAATATTATAACGAGCAAGCGAAGCGACCGTACCGCGGCAGCAACCGGCGAGTGTTAGAAGTAAATTCGCTTGCGCTTCCGAACATGGTTTCAGCTTTTTTAATACTCATTTGTCTTAGTTTTGAGGCTCAGCATGAAACTATCAAATTTAATTTATGCGAGTACAAATCAGTGTTAATGTTACACTGCACAGTTTAAAATATACATTGATTTAATATATTTCATGTCTCAGAGAAAAAAGTCAATCATTAAAAAAGATGACCGTTTAGATTTTTGCCAGCAAATATAAAATGATCATTTAAATACATTATTTTTTATACTAACGATTGTCTTTTTTTTCAGAATCTAAAATTTCAAAGAAAGATATAGAATTGTTTCACTATCTCATTCTGTCTTACGGTGCAATATGTGACGTCATGAAACAAATTAACGATTCCAATTCAGCCGTTCTTATCATATTTCTTTTATGTTTCTTTCTGCGATTGGTTTTGGCGCCTTACTATCTAATATCTTATTGGAGTAAGTTGTCATTTTAAACCCTGTAAAATTATTATTAATCATCATCCATTACTTTACTTACGACGATTTTGCGCAAGTTGTCATGCCACGTATCAGGGACTCACGCGTTTACCGTTTTACAGCAGGTTTGGCAAGTATAATTTTTTGAGTGCCAACAACCTTAGCGCCCAATTACACGACGCGAAAATTTTAGTGCGGCCGCCGCGCGGTAAACGCCCAGTTGTCACGCTTGCTAATACATTAACGGTGAATTTGAATACTATTTACTAGGCAACAACATCCGCCGTATTTGGGGGCCTTTTTTTTGACGGGCGGGAAATCTTTATGGATACCCTTGAGCCCAGAGAGATTCAGGGGTTATGTGGGGACTCTTCCTCCAGACTGGAGGGCCTACCCCACTAAAACCCCCCCGGGTTTCCCTCTCGCCGGTTGAGTCGGCGCCGTGGAATCGGTGAATATTCACCATGACGCCGCCCGGCCGCCCTAGCTTGCGCCAGGGCTCCCGCGCCAACGGAGGGGTGAGTCGGTTGTCCTCCGACCCAGACGAGTGAGGCCGTGCAATGCAGGCTCCCGAGTCCCTGTCCAGAGCCCGCTGGCCTCATTAGAGGATCAGGCGAGCAGCGAACGGCGTTCGCCTTCTCCCCGTACGTCTGTGCCGAAGCGGGTGCGCGTCCGCCGCGTCCTCGCGCATCCGCTCCGCAGCCTCCTTTTGCGACATAACCTCTGTGCAAAAGGACCTCTCAGGACTCCTCGCTATCGAGCATGACGGCAACCACGCTCGGCAGCAAGGGGTCCTGCCCTACAGTACCCGTCAGAGTGCGGCGCTGCTCATCCCACCGGCTGCACACCTCTAGGGTGTGCTGCGCGGTGTCATCCGCAGCGCCGCACTTATGCCACGACGGGGACGGTTGCCGTATTTGGGGGCCTTGTTTTTGTCGCTGGGAAATGCGTTACGCATACCGCTCGACTCGGAGGAGCATCGAGCGGTTATGTGGGACTCCCGGGCGGTAGTCCCGTATACCCACTAAAACCCAGCGGTTAACTCCACCGCCATAGAGAGACGACCCCAGGATCCGCTTGCGCATACTACTGGGACGTCTCGGCGGATGGTCCGCATAGAGCGGGCCCAGTCCTTTAGAGGGTGCCGTATTTGGGGGCCTACCACAACCTCTTAAAGTAAGCTTATTATAATGTTAAAACTATGATGCTTTATTGGCAGCTTTGTGACTATTCATTCACTCAGCTCGTACTATGACGCGACTTTAACATTAAAATAATATTGCTCTTATGTCAAATTTAGCAATCTTAAAATAGTTACACGGATGCAATGGAAACAATATTATTTTCAGTTTTATTGTCTTAATATTGATTTGTAATGATTAAAAGTTAAGTTGAATTTATTTATTTACATATATCTTTTCAATGTTTAATGATATTTATTTAATAGCACATAGGAAATAATTTTTCGCTAAATAAAAATACGCGATGTTTATTTCGTAAAATTATGACAGCGCCATCTATAGATGTCAAATGTTAGTTTATATGGTATATATATAATAGATGCTCAACATATGCTCAATAGAGCATATATGCTCCTTGGCGAAACTAACAGTTGACACTAGACTATAATTCCGAATTCAGAACGTGACTGTCAAGACTCAGCTTGTTTTATTTATTTTTCTTCATGAAAATGCGGAAAAATAATTGAAAACAACGTAATTTTAATAGATTTTATTATTACATACTTTTATTTTTTAACAGTTAAAATTCTCTGAATGTGAATAACATTAAATACTACGATAAGACGATTCGGAACATCAAAAAAAAGAGATGGCATTATATAGTTCATATAGCGTTATGTCTTTCCTATTTTTAGTAAGGAATAGACAATATTTTTTCAATCACTTTAGCAATAATACATTACTTGGTTGACAGCTTTGTCATTGTACGGATATGAGTAATATTATAATAAGCTTACTTTAAGCTTACATTGAAATAAGATTGTTTTTGGAAGGGTTATGGTATGCCCCCTGTGAGACCGCGTGCACGTGTTCTAAGGCAAAATACGCGCTATTTATTTAACTTTTCCGTTTTAACTTAAATGAGTGACTGGCTTGTCTTTAGTCTACGCGGCGGCGAATTATTCCGAGGAATTTAAATGTTATTGCCTAGTAAATAGATTTCAGATTCGCCATTAATGTACGCGAAAGTGTGGCAACTGGGCGGTCACAACTTTCCACCACCTAGTGTACACATACACAACATAGCTACCTAATTGTATGCAAAAGGGCCAATACTTTCAATTTTTTTTTAAATTTATAGTGAGTACTAAACGCAGTCGTGCGGCCAGTGCCATGCTCCAGACAATAATAAGTATATTTCACACCGTTAACATGTTGGTTATTATTGAACCTGCTCACCGGAACACTGAAGAGGTACAGTTTCATCTAAGTTACTCAGCCGACTCCATTGCTACATAAAACGGTACCATACAACTTATATTTTCCTTTGTGACAGATGGAAAACACCCAGGCTCTGATAGGTCAGTTGGCGCGCCGAATCTCCAACCCCAGTGAACCACTTTTTCATGAATTGGATCTATTTTACAAGCAAATCATTCTCAACCCTGTTTCTTTCAGGCCGATGGGAATATGTTCCCTTACGCGACCCATTATTACCACGGTAATTTTTTAATAGTAAATACGATAGATCAGTCACCGGATTTCAAATCTATAATTTTACGTACACGAACTAAAAAAGTTTTTCATTTTCAGATTTTTGGTGGTGTCACCACGTATGTGGTAATAATTTTGCAATTTAGAGCAATGGAAAATCACATTTGGTAGATTGGTACTGACACGTTATGTTTGTTACACGTTACAATAACGTATGTGCTGCTTTAGTAGAATAATTGTATTCGTAATAAATTGTGTTAAATAAGTTATTTGCTTAATTTAGTTTTTATTACATCCTTTTGATTTATCGCGTATTAAAATTATTATTATTTATTTATTTATTCATGGAAAACCAACAGCTTCTTACAATTAATAAAAACAGGAAAAAAACATAAAGCCAATTACAGGTTTCCACCTATAGCTTCAGACAAATCATACAGTATTTCGTAACAACATGCACTTACATAAATATTACAACCAAATACATACGCTAATCACAAATTATTGAATAAAATTAAATAGAATGTCCGTGGGTTGACGCTTTAACGCATTTACAATTGAATATATCAACATCCAGATCATGATTTCTCAGCACACTACCCAAGCTCTTGCTAGCTCTATATAGAAAACTACATATTTTGTCTATAATTAGTCCTCGCTAAGAGAACTGCAATAGGGTGGTACTTGGTAGTGTCTTATAGAACGCGTAGGAACATTCAACGAAATGTCACCCAGTAGGTCAAAGCAGTCAGCATTATCATTTACAATGTTTAGAATACGCTACATCAAAGATTTTTTCAGCGGTTATTTAGAAGTAACAGATTCAGATCCTTACAAAGACGAGTAGTCATTTTATATCATAAGAATTTAATGAATTTATTTTGGACTAGTTCAATTCTGTCGATATAGACTTGATATCTCGGACTCCAGATTTGGAAAGCATATTCTTACACGAACATATACAAAATATAATACTCTAAGTACGTTCTTGGCCTTGAGAAACAGACACAGTTACTCATTATGAATCCAAGAGACTATACTATACTATAGTAGAATCTTTATAATCGTAGTTTTACTATAATAAGTATTTGAAATAATTTTGTCTGGAGTCAAACTCAAACTATTCTAACCCGATGCCGCTAAACCCATATTTTCTTCAAATTGTTTTCAACCTTTCAACTTTTTCAACCCGTTCAAATTTTCTTTCAACCTCATCGTCATTTTCAAAATAATTATGTACATGTAATATTATCTTTATTCTTGTTGTTAATTTTTTTTTAATGTCAAATAATTTCGATTTTTTGTCAAGTCAAGTACGGTTATGATATGTTTTATCAAAACTTTGTTTCATATTTGTCTGCAATAAAATAACACTAATTAAGAAACATTACAAGATGATCGGTCATTGCAAAAGTCATGATAAATAAATACAAACTTTGCAAGTTCGCGAATGGAACCAATAAAATGCAATAATACTATATGTAAGTCAATGAATGATACAGTATATTTTTCGTCTCAGCCAATGTATATGTCGAAGATATTATTACAGTACTCAGAAGTTAGCAATCTCTACACGAGAAAACACTGTTACGTTACTTACTTACTTACTACTACTTTTACATTTATTCCTTATTTACTTTCTTACGATTAAAGCAGAGAAGTTGTGGGTGTATTGATTATACGCTTCATTTTACTTCTGCATCTATCTATACCAAACCATACACAAAATAAAGCATCTCTGAAGTATAGGTCTTCCTACGATATTTGTTTTAAGTGTTCCAACAAGTGTTACATAGTTAAAATAAACCTCCTGCATCAACACAGGCGTACTCCGAGATATTATCACAACTTAGTCATCATGCCTCAATAATATAAAACCGTAGGCCAGAAACCTCGCAATTTGGGTGAATGCCATCTAGTAACAAGCTTAGGAACTGCTTCAAAGTATGAGAAACTAATCCTACTAGAGAAAGGAAGAGAGCAGGAGGTAATAATAATTTAATGACGTTCTTCATTTTGTCAAAGATATGATATGAAGTTGCAATTTCAATGAGACACTGTCGCGCTGTTTTACATTTATTTACTTTTTAGTAAATCCGAAAAGTTGTAGTAGTTATCATACGCTTTAAAAAAAAGTAGAATTGGGTGAAGGAGGTGGTAGTAACGATCAATAATAATTTTAAATAAGTATAAATAAGTTTGGATCAGCAGGTCTAGACTTCGAGGACTTAGTGACGGTGCATGATCAGGACAAAGTTAGAGTAAAAATTATGTATGCCTTGGTATGAGGAAATTTAATAAAAGTTTTTTGAAGTAATTTTTAAGTCCGAAATAATGGCGCCATTATTGACCTTTGAAATCAAAGGCCGTGAAATAATTAGTTCTGTAAAATTTTTCAACATGACGATGTACGAAGGTCTAATCTATAAATTCCGTCTTCTTTAAATCATTCGTTAGTATTTATTTACACTTAAGTCACAAATATCAATAAATGAAACTACAAGGAATATACTGTTCAGTTTTCTCAGTAAACATAAATTTTATGATTCGATTTAGGTGGTTAACAAACATATGTATATAAATAGTTTTGTATGTAAACTATTGCTTATGAAAACAACTCTGTGTTCAAAGAGCTAAATCATTTCTGGAAATGGAATAGTACAATCATCGATCTGAACGCCTACAAAAATAGTAATCCTATACTGAAGCATGAATTGATGTTTTTGGGGAAGGAGCAAGAGGGAGGATGATTGCCATGAAAATGCACAGGTACACGCTTCTGTACAGCATTCATTCCATAGTATAGAATATTTTATACGCATAAATATAGATTGATCACTCCTTACCCTGGTCTGCAACTTGGAAAAGAATTTAATTGGAGATTGTAAGGGATCCTGTAATTAAATCTCCAACTTCTCAATCAGAATAGATTAATATAATTAATACGTTCCTACTACAAAATCAAGGGTAATAATTTTGTGTCAAAACTCTTCATTATTTAAATATACGTTTTCTAATCACATCTAGTCCAAGATTTACACCGTGGTGTCAAAATGTTACCATATTTAAAGCAAATAAAAACATATCAAGTTTCGACAAATCGGACGCCATCGCCAGCAGCGATAGGTACTGGACTAACCATGCAGAGACGTATACAGTTCACTCATTATTAAACGTTTGAAATAATTTGAGAGTACTTTGGTATTAAACCCCTGCCGTAAATATAGACGAAAAAGAATTTATGAACTGAGAAGTAAATAAAGCCACAATCATGAATATATTTGTAAATTCACACCCTGATCCAAATTTGGACGATGGTAAGTGGAAAGAAAAAGCTTAAGCTTAAGCTGTTCAAAAAAGATTTTTGGTTTGCCTTGAGACAGCGTTTGAAAATCAATTAATTGTTAAAAAGAAAAGTTCGACAAAGATAAAAAATATATACAGAATACCTTATTAGTCAGTCAGTAGTACTATAGTGGGCACAGCTTTTAAAAAACAACATCACAGTCTCGATTCGGGACATAATGGGCCACATTTATATATACAACTCAGCTTTTACATTTTGATCCTCAACAGAAAAAGAGTTGCAAGACAGCAAATCATTTCCAATTAAACGATCTCGTGCAGAATGCTCGGTCGACAGATCACTAGCGCTAACTCTATACGTATCAAGATTTTTTGGAGTCGCCCCGGTGTCTTTCAAGAAGAAACGCAACTCTATATTTGTCAGTGTATCACCGGCGATGTACGCCTTTAGCTGTTTCCTTCTGCTTGCTCTTCGTAAGTTTTATTAATTCATCTGGCTACAATGTTATTGTTAAAAGATTCACTGCGTTAGACCACCGCCTGTTTACGGTGATCCAACGTAAGTGCTTTTTCCTTCACCTTCAATACAAATCGCAATTAGTAAATAAAACCACATATCATTCAAAAACAAGTGACACAAATGTTCCTCATCTATCAGTCCATAGCAGTTAGATTAAAGGCATCTCTGGAAAAATTACATTTGCCATTGTAACTTGACAGCAGGGAGGATAATTGCCATAAATTTGCTATCTAATGCACAACAGTCTACAAAATTATACCTGAAAATTTCCTTCAGTCCAAAAGTCTAAATCCTTCAAGGTCACCCACACAGACATACTGCGAAATCCAAGGATTTCAGTTACTTCAGAAAGAAGACAAGGTAGGCGGTTTTGTTTTCTATAAAAAAAAATTATCCTAGAATCTTTCGCTGCACTCCCGATTGAACGTCGCATACTCTTGGTATATATAATAAAGCCACACGTGATCATCAAAAGTGCATATCACATGAAAGTCTTAAAAATAGTACAAACAACAAGAAACAAATTGTGAATATGTCAAACTTTGTAACTTTTGTATTTATACATAAAAAGTTATCGACTAATTTCCTTCTTAGAAACATTATACCTCTCTCCTCAAAAGTTGTCAAGTGACCAAGGGTGCGATATGTTTCTCTCACCGTAAATACATAATCGAATATTTATTCATCATAATAATAAAAAATTAATTGCCTACAGATGCTAGTATTATATCAGGTCTAGTCTTAGACCTGAATGTAGCTTCACACCGAACTGTTCGCGTACGATCAGCAACTTCTTCTCTAGCGTGGCTCACAGAACTGGTGGTAGTAACCGTTTTGATTACTTTTGCCGTCTACTACGGGCCGAAACGGGTGAATTGTATGATACACTGTTTGAATGTTATTGAAAAGGTATGCCTTCTAATATTTTAGTTGATTAGTAAATATCCAGCTATTTATTACACGCCATACATAAAAATATTCAGGAATATTTTCACAACTAGGCACTTCGCTGATTGCATCGTCAGCTGCTTCTAGGAGTGATCAGTTTATTAATTAAACTGCTTTTCAATTTTCAGGCTGTGTCCATTGTTTTTGTGTCTAAATATGGTCGGTACACTTAATAAAGTTGATGATTATTTTATAACACTTTGGACCAGCGCAAACCAGCGGACGGAAAGGCAGAAAATATCAAATTTATTAACGTACATTTTATGCTAGTACAATTGAAATAAGGTACAAATTCCAATATTGTGCGATCGACCTCGAAGCATCGCAGCGCATTTCTTTTTGCGGTATAAAGAGCACGTTAGAGGAAACCCACAGGTTATGCACCGAAGTCCGTCTGAATGCGCCAGGGTAGCGGCAAAAGGGAGGTTCTCTCCCGTACGTTGTATTCCGGTACGTCGACAGACGCTCGTGATTTCGTAAAGCATGTCCCTCATCAGTATGCGGCGGCGGGCATATTAAGATCCTCTTCGATGCACTCTTCCACCATTCGCCCTTACCCACCTCAGGTGTTCCGCAAGATTCATGTTTGTTTCCTATTCTCTTTAATATAGGTAGATATATATTGACGTGTTTTTCTACAACCGTGAGTAATTTTTTATTTAATAAGAATAAAATAAATTTTGATTGGCAGGTAAACTCCAAAATTCAAAAACATCTTCCAGGAAAACATATAGAACGAACGTTACTTATAATTGGAATTCTGTTTCTGTTAATTGGGAATTCCTTATACGTATTTGATTTCTATACGTTTGTTTATGAGGCCTTACTTGATGGAAAAGACAGTAAGTAAATTAGCGTGTCTTTGATAAAGTCAAATAGCTTCTTTTCATCAGGAACTGAACACCATTAAAGAAAAGTAATTAAATCTATCTACAATACTAATGCAGCGCCCAATAAGACGAAGTATCTGTCCATTTCAGTGAATGTGGTTTGCCTGTACTTGTGCTTCTACTTGGAGTTCATGGCGACGTTTCCCCTGGAACTGCAGTTCATGGACATCGTGATGAAAATCGTATCTGCTCAAAAAGCTATCAACAATGCTTTGGCGGAGTTCGTCTGTCAAATTGACTCACGAGGTATTTCTACTGGATAAATTTCAAGTTTTAACGACAAACTTAACTTTAATCGATGATAGTATCAACCATTTGTAAGCGACTTTAAAAAAGGAGGAGGTTCTCAATTCGACTGTGTTTTTTTGTATGTATGTTACGCGATAACTCCGGTATTTGTGAATCAATTTTCATGATTATTTTTTGTTAGAAACAGGGTCCTCCATAGTGGTCCCATTTCATTTTGAAGAAAACCGTCCATCTCAAAGGTCGGCTGATCACGCATGAACATTCATTTTTATAAATAGCGCCTAAGTTTTACTTAAGGAGCAATTATTTTAATGGGTAGTTTTGCTATTCTCCAATTCAAGGCGTTTTTCTCTCTCAGTATACTTTGAGTAGTGAGAACCGATTTTTATTATCTCCTGTGTCAAGTCCTGTATAGTGTGGCGAACTAGGAGATATTTAAATAAAACTTGGCAAATAGATGTAATTCCACGTAATTCCAAGATTAATTGCTATTATAATTTACAGAAAAGTACAACGTAAAAGTTGTTAACTTTGATTATCTACTCGACAAAGCAAATGTTGATGAAGCTGACAATAGCTCCAAAAATACTACGAAGTATGTTAAAGAATCAGGTAACCAATCTCTTAGAAATGTAACCGAGTCTCGGTATAGGTTGATTTTTGCCGGATTACGGGCCAAAAGAGGCTTTAAATTACTGCTATGTTTACAGGTTACGTCTGTTCTTAATGCTAACCATTATGCCTATACTTTTTCAGCTTCTCAAATATCGAAGAAAGATACAAAATTGTTTCGCTATCTCATTGTGTCCTATGGTGCCATATGCGACGTGGTGAGACAGATAAACGATTCCAATGCGATCCTTCTTGTTGTACTGCTTTTATCCTTCTTTCTACACTTAATTGTGTCACCTTACTACTTAATATCTTTTTGGGGTAAGTTGATACTTTGATATGTATACCAAAATCACATAATTCAAAATCTAATGTTTCGGGCAACGTGATGTCAAGTTTCTGTCCATACAAGCATTACCACAAACATGATAATACTTAGTAAGTAAATCATCGTTCACCAGCAGTCTCATGTTTACTAGGTTGGAGGCAAGCTCTGACCTTTACCGATTTTACAGCAAGTTTGGTCAACTCATTGCCAATTGACACATCAGTATCTGTTTTTTAAGCTGTTTTAGTCTTGATTTTTTATTTTCTAATATTTCTATTTAGAAAACTTGATGCCTACACTTACTTATTAATTTTTATGGACAGTTAGCACAAAACACTGGGTGGTCAGTGCCAAGCTTCAGATAGGTATGTGTATATTCCACACCTTCAACATGATGATCATCATTGAACCAGCACACCGGTGCACTGAAGAGGTACATTTTTATTTTTATTTTTATTTAAAGCATAAATTTTGTATCACGGTAAACAAAACAGTCCATCATCGACTAGAGTCCTTAGCACAGCGTGTACTTGGTTCTTCTAAAGCACATACTAATTATTTTGTTTTAAAAAAAGTTGAAATCCCTGCACTGTGTGTAAGTAATATTTTCGTTCATGACAGATGGAAAACACCAAAATTTTATTAAGCCAACTGACGCGCAGAGTTACGCGACCTGGTGAACCTCTTTTTCATGAACTGGACCTATTTCACAAGCAGATCGTACTCAACGCTGCTTCTTTCACACCAATGGGAATTTGCTCTCTTAAGCGATCCATTATTACCACGGTAATATTTTTTATAAATTCGTAGTAAATATACCAGACATCCGTTTCCGAGTTTCACACCAAACAGAACAAAAGCTACTAGAACTTTAACTAAACAAGTTTTTATTTAATTAATAGATTCAGGCGTTACTTTGCGGAAGTCCATGTTAATAAAAATGGAAGTAAATTAATTAGCTACACCACGAACCCAGTGACGGTAAAATCGTGCAAAATAGCTGCGTTTGTGTTGAATATTTTTCATGCAGTTAATTATCCCACCATCCCTCCGTATAAAATTAATAAAATAAAAAACACAAGCGCAACTATAGTCACAAACCATCACCAAAAATATACCCGACACGTGTTTCGCATCTCCACGAGGCATCCTCAGGGGCTGTTGACTGCTCGACGAAGAGACTCTTCTTTTGACTCTAAGTTTTTATTTTCAGATTTTCGGTGGTGTCACCACGTATCTGGTGATAATTTTACAATTTAGAGCGTTGGACCAACAAAATTGGTAGATGGATACCAACACGCTTTGTTACATGTTAGTTACGTGTTTGTTATGTGTTACAATGTGCTGTGCTGTTAGATTTGTCATATCAATAACAAAATATTGTAAAATAATTTTGTTACACATTTGATTTCATTTTTATTCCATTCGTAAGACACATTGTAGTAAAAGGATTTGGAGAAATGTCTTCAGAGGTTTCAACAAAACCTTCTAGTTTTAAAATAGGCACTATTCAAATAAAACATGTAAAATATATGTGTGTTTAATAGACTTATATGTAAAGTATTAAAATAATCGTTCAAACAGTAGACCCAATGGAAACTTATAAATAATTTTTACATTAAATACTGTAATCAATGCTTTGCATCAGTAGGATATACCCCATGTCGCGTTGGAACGGTACCACCACAATGCGGTCCAGTAATAACACCTGCTGTAAATGTTAATGTTGTTACAACCTGTGACGGAGAAAGAGATTTATAACTTAACCCTCAACCTGCCCAATGTGTTAAGTTGCGGTTTTTTTATAATTCAAGTGACGGGACGAACAAGTCGTACGTCTGATGATAAGCTACTACAATTGCAATGCCACTCAGATCTTTAATAGCAGTAGTTACAATAATAAAGCTTTGTTATTTAGCCCTACCAAATTTATTATTTATACTGTGAACCAATACTTAACTCAAGAGGATTGTTAATCTCCATACTACAGATTGTATCTCTGAAAAAGGTCAAAATTCCACTGTCACTTAGAACTTTAAATTGCAAAGATCTGAGGGGCACTACCACTGCGCTCGTCACCCTGAGACATAAGTTGACAAGTTCCATGAGCCTACAATTTCACCATCACCCTTACCCTTCAAAACCAAATGCTGATATTACTGCTTTCTGCGGCGGCAGAAATAGGTAATGTGGCACTTCCCTGGATGAACTCTTTCACAAGGAGCTCTTCTGCTGTCATTGATGATATATGATGATATTCCGTACTGATTAAGGCTTGTATACACGAACTAACTCCACTATTAACATTCTAATAAATGAATCCTATAATTAAGGTACTTTCATTGGTAAATTAAAAATATATATATATTAAAAATATATATGTTTAAATTGAAACTGTTGACAGTACTCGAAGCAACATCCTAATTTGTAATTCCGTATGGGTTTTTTTTTTGTATGGTTTGTTTTTGGTTTGTTTTTGTTTTGTTTAAAAAAAGGGTATGATTTTATTGTTTTGTTTTCCATATGTTTTTATAAAATTCTAGTTTAGTTCTACTAACTAAGTTCGACAAAGTTGTGTGTACCAGTAATAGGCATATATATAAGACTAATTCTATTAATTATGTAACCTTTTTGTATAATATTATATTTATGCTGTTGGTATACCTCAATAAATAAATAAATAAATAAATATATAAAATTAAACAAATTTTAAAACGTCACCATAACTAACGACCTCAGCCAATAAAGGCCTATACTGTCGTCCGCTAACTCAAACGCGGCTAACTGACAAAATAATTTTTCAGAATATTGAAATGGTACCTATCAGTAGTCTGAAATGACATTTTCCAGAAGTAACGTTTGCTCGAATTTTCATAACCTCGTAAGTAATTTTGAGAGGAAAATGTTTTTTCTTTTAAACCTAACTTAACCTAACCTTTTTTTTATAACCTTAAGAAAAATGCGTTACGCATTCCATATGTGGGACTCTCTCCTGGGGACTATGCCGGTCCCCAAGAACATACCTACTAAAAACGCCGAGAGGAGAAGGCGCTATCTTCGTGGACCCGTTCGGCCGTCTTCTTCTGCGACATCACGTCCTCGCAGACCATCGCCTGCCATGACCTCTCGCTTCCCAGCATGACTCTAACTATGCTGGGCAGTGAGAGGTCTCGTCCCAACAGCTCTATGAGATCCCGGCGCTGCTGGCTCCAGGTCGGGCACACCTCCAAGGTGTGGCTCGCCGAGTCTGTAGCAACGCTGCACTCGTGACACTTCGGGGTCACCTCTCTCCGTGCGATCTTGTGCAGGCAGTCACCGAAACAGCCGTGTTCGGTGAGTACCTGAACAAGACGGTAGGTGAGGGACCCGTGTCTCCTCTTCCTCCAATCGGCCAGTACAGGGAGCAGCGCCTGGACTTTGCGCTCCCCGTATCTGGCCGATCGGAGGGCCTCCTCCCAACTTAACCTACCCTAATCGAACCTAATCGTGTCTTTGCGATAAACATTCAACAAATCCTGAAAGAACAACTGTTTTGTTATAATTCAGTTTTCGATGTAATGAAAATTCGAACAAACGCTATTTCGGACAAAAAAATTTTCGACTTTGTGATAGGTTACCTATTAAAATTGTTTAATGATATTTCAGCTATGCTTCGTTAGGGTAAGTTTCGATAAGTCAAACAAGTTTTTAAAAGAGATATTTGATCTTTTATCACTTAGCCGCGTTATAGTTAGTGGACGGCAGTATAGTGCTTCAACCTGTTTTACCTATTTAAAAAAATTATGACTAACTGAATCATAATTTGATGGTAATCAATATGGGTTCAGAAAAAAACGATCTACACCATTGACTTACAAATAAATGGACGACGGGTCTAATACAAAAACCACAAAAAAAATGTCCCAAGTCAACCTATTTAAACGTAGTGACATGTAAAGGAATATGAAAAAGCTTTTAAATTGTAATGTCATCACAGTACTGTCTAATTTTGCTTGCTTCGCTGTCAGTCGAACAAACGAAGACTAGAGCGTGAATGACGCTCTGTATACGATTTTAACGCCATATAAGTTCGGACATTTTTTAGCGCGGACCCGACGTCCATATAATTGTAAGTCAATGATCTACACCTAAGGCGGTATACAGATATGTACAAAAGACATACATCAATGACAAAAACTAGGCAGTCAAAATTATCCTCGACATGTCAAAAGCATATGACAGAGTTTCGCATGCAGTCCTACTCAACAAGCTGCACGGAGCAGGGAGTCTACTCTCCTGCTCCGTCCAACATCCGTCCAAAACAATTACTGGCAAATAAATTGGTAATACTCGACAATATCAAAAGACAATGTCAAGGACGAAGCTGCATTCGCATCATGCGACTTTTGGTCGAGTATTACTTATTCGAGAGTACAGGGACGGCATAAGGGGCAATGCTCTTAAATAGATCATAAATCGTATTTATCTGAACGAAAGCAATGCGTCCAAATTGACCACCTTGAGGATAATTCTGGCGAACTAAAGACCGTACTGTAAGAAGTAGTCACCACTAACTATTCAATCCCGCAAGGTGGTGTGAAAGGATGTATCCTGTTTATAATCTATGTAAATGGTCTACCTAAAATATCAGATACGTTAATTATTTATTTAATCATGTATTGCACACTTAGAGGATGGAAAAAATTGCACAGGGAAACACAAGTCACATTTATAAACAAGGAGAACACAAACAAAACGTACTGCTTAATTCTAAAAAAAGAAGTTTCTTCCTGCAGACCAAAATACAGAACACAATAAATTACAACAACGGGTGAACGTGCACAACAAAACAAAATTATGTAATAAAAAACAATATCAATAACATTGCATTATTATAAACTATATATAAATTTATACGTAATACAATGCTCATAATATGGATGGAACAGCGGATAAATAGTGTCCCTTAACTCTCATTTTGAAAATAGCTAAGGATTTACTTTTGTGAACAGTAACGGGAAGTGCCTTCCAAAGTCTGACCGCATGAACAGTGTAGGAATGAGAATAAAAACCGGAATTGAAGGTTGGAAAAGATAAGTGATAAGTGAAGAAAAGATAAGATAAGCTAAATCGCTCTTCAGATACCCGGAGGACACAGGATTATGAAGAATATTATAATGAACGGAGACAATATGCAAATTCCTGCGAAGACGAATAGGAAGCCACTTGAACCGACTGCGATAGTGTGAGATTCGGTCATATATACGAAGGCCAAACATAAACCTTATACACACTATTGCAACCATTCTCTATGCGTACTGTTTGCCGAGGACGATAACTGATCTTTTACCAAAGCAGAGAATAAAAAATTAACGAGAATGGTCACTCTCCGCCCCTCCCTAGCTTTAGAGACCATACTGCGCCCCGGATAATATATTTGACGGTCATATTGACGGAACGGCAACAGTCAGTTATCCACTGCATTTTTTTACGCGGACCAATAGAATTACTTCAAATTCCAAGTACTTCCAAGCTCAGTCGTTTTGTCTTATGATGCAGTTAAAACATTTCCGGAAATCCGGAATTCGAAAAAGCAATTAACTAATATTTAGTGGTTTTAACAACTGTATGTAACTAGATACCATTAGAATTATATATACTTTAAAATCCAACTTCGACTTCCTAGGTCAGTACTTTGTCCTACGATGCAGTAACACTATTTACGGATACCCGGAATTCGAAACAATAATTAAGTAACATTTGGTGATTTTTACAACTATTTGTCGCTCCAAGTAGCTATCTCTATACATGTATCTAGATATGTGGAACACCTTTACGTCATCATCATCAAATTAAATTTAGAAAACAAAAATATTGAAATTTCTTAGTAACCATTATATACAATACAAAAATAATTTACAATAATTTGAATAATAATAACAATAATTTGACTTCGGTGTTTAACATCAAACACAAACATACATTATTCAATATTTTATACATAAACTAAATATTAACAATATAAATATTAAGTCGCTACAAAGAAAATATTACGTGTGTAAACTGTCCTTTACGAAAATAACTTTTAGTTCAATGAGATATACAACTTCTGGAAATGGCTCAGGACAAAATCTACCTCTTTTTTATGATACGTGACAAACAAGTCCTGCGCCTGGTGGTGAGCGACACCCCCGGCCATAATAATTGCATAAGAGATCGCAAAGTGCAAAGATCTAAGGAGACCGCCACCGCGCCAGTCACCCAGAGACACAAGTCGACAAGTCCAATGTGCCTGTAATTTCACCAACACATATACACACACACGTCACATTTTTGGGGAAAGCTATGTGTCAATATGATCCTAAGAAAGTAGTTTTAGGAAAACTTATATGTGGCTGCGCCCGCTTAATAAGGCGAGTCGAAATTTGGAGCCCTTAATCCAAAAAGACGTCAATCTTTCACATAATACGGAACCACACAGCTTTTTAGAAATATTTAAAATTAATTATAATGAGTATACACAGCCAAGAAAAATATCATAATAAAAAAATGCCGCACAAACGTCAACTTTCCCTCAGTGCCCCTTAGATCTTGTGATACAAAGTTCTGAGTGGCACTAGAACTGCTATGGACTGGCGCGTCGCTTACATAAATATAAATATTAAAAATACTGTCCTCAATTGAAAATGTTTACATATTTTACTTAAAAAATGATGACGGGGACAAAAAACACAAGATAGTACATACGCGAGTGGTGAATACAGAGATGAATACGCTTCTTTGCTTACCTGCAAATGACGTCACATGGTGTGTAATGTTTAAAAACAGATTATTAAAATTTTCGGATTTAAAAATATAAATATTATTTCACAAAAATCTTTGCTTGAACGATCATTTTTATTATACTAACGTTCTTTCTAACTATATTTTAGATTTTTTCAGATTATTGTCCGATTGCCTATTATGCAATGCCTAATTATTTTCCATAAACATAAGTACGCACACAATCAATATCAAACTCAGAAAAAAATACAAATTTGTACAAAACCTTCAATACTACAACTGTGTCTTCTACTTTGGTATCGTAATAGAGACTATATTGCCATAGTATAGTATATTGCTATCGTAATATTGCCAGGTTATCCATACAATATCAAGGCTATTGTGTTGTATTTATATTATTTTATTGCCACATCTAGCTCAAGTTTTACATTAGGTGTGTAAACATCACTGTGGACAAAATAAATAAAAACAAATCACTACTTAATGGAAAATTTGACTAAAATGACGATAGTGACAGGACTCAGGACAAAAGATTGTGGAGCCCTTTACGGTACACTCATTGTAATTTACCTAAAATAATTAATAAATGAATAAAGAAATTAGAAATTTACACTGGATCGCAATTAAAGAAAGTCAAACAAAACATCATTTTGGCAACTGAGAAATAAATAAAGTTCGAACCATGAATATATTTGTAAAATCAAAGCCTGGTCAAAATTTTAATGGCGGTAAGTAATACATACTTAAAACTGCGTTGCGACCGACGTCGGAAAATCATTTACTAGTTAAAAAGAAACCAAACAATAACAAAACACCAGTCAGTCAGTCCTGTGTCCAAAGCAGGTCAACTCCTGAAGAGGTTACGCCTGCTTTGGCCGTCTGACTTGATCCTCCTGATCACATTCCAAGACTACATATAGTTAATTAGGGATATCGTAATTGAATACCCAATTTAGCTTTGACATTTTCTTCCTCAACAGAAAAACAATCGCAAGACAAAAAAACATTTTCAATAAAACGATCACGTCCAAAATGCTCACTCGACAGTTCGTTGGTTTTAACTCTACGCATATCAAGATTATTTGGAGTCGCCCCAGTGTCCTTCGAAAAACAAGGCCATTCTATATTTGTCAAAGTTTCGCCTGGGATGTATGCTTATAGCAACCTCCTTTTGTTTGTTCTTCGTAAGTGTTGTCAACATTAATCTGCCTACTCTTTCCACATTACTGTGGTCCAATGTAGCCTACATTATTGCATACATCACTGCTTATTTCTTTATTAGATTACTCTGTAATGGTTTATTGTTAGGTGTCTCTCCATTTTTCTAGGCAAGCGGGATGATAATTGTAGTATATATACCCCTATCAATAAAGACACCGATGCTCTGCATTTGTATAGAATTTCTTATAATCATAGGTCGGAAAAAGGTGTTCCACATATAGATACATGTACAGACATAGCCACAAGAGGCGACATAGAATTGTTAAAACCACCAAATATTACCTAATTATTTTTTCAAATTCCGGATATCCGGAAATGGTTTTACTGCATCGTAGGACAAACTACTGGCGTAGGAAGTCGAAGATGGATTTTAAAGTAAAGGTTATTCGTAAAATACTAACAATCACGCAGGACTATATTACTAACATCGTAAACAACAACTTTTGCTCCATAGCTTTTCACAAAACACAATAAATTTACCGAAAATAAACTTTTCACTTATTGTTGTAGGTAATATCTGGCATATCCCCTGTTCCTGCATTTTGCACAGTGTTATCACCATTTAGAATTGGTCTATTTAAGTATTTTTATTTTTGTATGAAATTAAAATTTTTATTAAAAAGCATTATTAAAAGGTTGTTAATAATTTACAGATAACAAAACTTACTTTTTGCTCCCACTTGATAAAATCTACTATAGTTAATATTAATTAGTGTTACATCAAATTAAAATATAAATTACCCACAGATACTGGCATTATATCAGGTGTCGTCTTAGACTTCTATGTAGATCCAGAGAGATGTGTGCGCGTGCGCTCAGCAATTGCTTCTCTAATGTGGCTCACAGAACTTGTGGTAGTATGTGTTTTGATGACTTTTGGCGTTTACAACGGGCCGGGACGAATGAACTGTATGGTACACTGCTTGAATGTTATTGAAAAGGTATGAGTTTGTTTATATCTCAATTTACACGTAAGAGGCTATTTATTGCAAAACGATAAGCACGGTTACACATGTGATACTTAAAGTACAATAAAAACAAAGACTATTTTTGCACAATAAAGGATAATGCATGCGTTATCAACTCCAACAGCTCTACGTTTCGTAAGTAAATTTACTGAGGAAGGTTCACAATTAAGGTAGTTTTTCACCGGCAAGACGAGACGAAACGACGCGAGACGAGGATTGAAATTTGTATGGCAAAATTTTGCCATACCTCCTAGCACATCTTCGGTGGAATAGTCTGGATTGACGAGGATGTGCGAAGCGAGAATTGAAATATTTGTATATTATGTAATATTGAACTGTATTGCAGCTTACATAGAGTTATTAGCACTGCAACGCAAACACGATTTCTCGCTCAAGCTCGCTGAATTGCTATTAAAGTCAATGTCCCGATTAGAGATTTTTTTTAAATATTGCTCCTCCTGACAAAATAATAAAATTCACGGGTCATGTTACTACAGCCGCATATTTATGGCTAAAAGAACTGAACAGCACAGAGCACATTAATGTCTCAAAAAGTATTAAGTATAGCAAAAAAAATTACGAGAATATACCCCTATAACAGGGTTTCTTAACCTGTAGTCCATGGACCCCTAAGGGGTTCGTCTCATGAACGCTGGGAGTCCATAGCGAGCCTACGTAACATAATGCATTAATATAAAAAAATACGTACTATGTGTTGTGAGTAAATAGGTAAACTGTGCTTGTCTTTTCGAAAAAGGTCCGTGGTCTCTTTGAACTTTTGAAAGGGGTCGACTAGGTTGAAGAAACAGGTTATGAACAGTAAACAGCAATAAACCTAGCTTTGTTACATAAAACCATTCATTTGTTTGCTAATCAGAGATAATATTATTATTTATTGTTCTGTAATTTACTTATTATCATCATCATCGCATTTATACGTTCCACTGCTGGGCACGAGTCTCCTCTCAGGAGTGGGTTTGTGCCATAGTCCGCCACACAGGGCCAAAGCGGATTGCGGACTTCACACGTTGTCCAAAGGTTGTGAACCTTCTCCGACGCGCAGGTTTCATCACGACGTTTCAAAGTAAATTTCGCACATAAATTTCGAGAAATTTAGAGTTGCGAACCCAGATCCGAACCCACAGCCCCTACTTGAGAGGCGGTAGACCAAATCATTAGGTTACCACGGATTAATTTATTTATTTACTTTCTATATTTTGTCTGTATATAGATGCTAATGACTATTAAATACAACATTTTCGTTTCAAAGATGAAGTCGCTGTTCCGCAAGGTCCATATTTGGTTCCTATACTGTTTAATGGAATCATAGAAAATTTTTGTGCTGTATTTTTTTATCCTTTTTCATAAATTTTTGACAGATAAACTCCGGGATTCATAAATATATTCCAGGCAAACATATAGAACGAACGGTACTTATTATTGGAATAATGTATCTGTTAATTGGGAATTCCTTATACATATTTGATTTCTATACTTTTGTTTATGAGGCGTTACTTGATGGAAAAGATAGTAAGTATATATACAAAGTTTTATCGAAATATAGCATTAACTGCTTGAAGTACTCTATGCACATGTAGGCAGACACACACACACACGCAATAGTGGACCTTATGTGGCAATTGATAGGCCTAGTAATGTGAACATTACTGCGTTCCAGTTTGGAAGTGTAAGGGTACTGGTGAAATTACAGGCAAAGGACTTGTCACCTTATATCTCAAGGTGACGGACGCAATGGCAGTGCTCCTGACGATCTTTACGATTTAAAGCTCTGTGTGGTACTGCAACTGTTATGGAATGGCGTGTCGCTTACCACCAGGCGGACGACTTGTTCGTCACTTGGCATTATAAAAAAAACCCATCACCCTGAGTCTGTGACTGTACAGTCGTCAAATCCTGTGTTCCTGTAGGGTGGAAGATTCTAGATATAAGCTCACCTTTGTATATGTTCTTTGTAGCTTGTGCCTTTTCTCTGTGCAATAAAGAATTAAATAACGCACACACACAGAAATTGTTTAATGATACTTCAACTATGCATTGTTAGAGTATGTTTGAACACGTTAAATAATGTTAACTGTTTTCAAAAGATAATTCTGTTCTCTATCTTTTTCTATATAAAACGGACATTTGACCATTTGTCAGATACATAGTTTCTTTCCTCAGTATCCTCTCTTCAATACCGGCACGCAGTAATAGTCACATTCCTGCTTTTGAAAGCTGCTGCTAGTGCTACTATTAATATAATAGATTTAACTAAGTCGTTACAATCTTCAATATCGTCCCCCTTTGTAAGCAGGTTACTAAATTTTCAACTCACCATATTCTCAGCTCACCACATTCTCATCTTACCATGTTCTCAGCACTCTGTTCACCATTTGTGAGCAAGTTACTAAATTCTCATCTCAACCCCCACTACTGACCACAGATACTGTCTGTATGCCATAAAAGGAAGCGAATTAAATCTTTACATCTATAGCAGCTAGAGTCTGAACAAGTTTGTCAATTTCAGTGAAAGTGCTTTGCTTGTACTTGTGCTTCTACTTGGAGTTTATGGCGACATTTCCTCTGGAACTGCAGTTCATGGTCATCGTGATGAAAATCGTTTCTGCTCAGAAAGCTATCAACAATGCTTTGATGGACCTCGTCTGCCAAGTTGACAACCGAGGTCAAACTGGATGCATAAGTAACATAAGTATATTAGAGGGCAGTACCAATCTATCAATATTAACAAGTTTTACTATAGATCCTCTTCTGTCATTACAAAATCATCAGGCGTACAACCAGAAAGAAAAGTCATTTAAATTGTTTGAAAACTATTCTGCCACATCATTACGGCGACAACTGCGCTCCGATTGGCCAGCCCGACTTCAAAACAATTGACGGGTGTCGTCAATTGTTTCATTTCAAATCGACCAGTTTCACTTGAGCTTTGCTATA